>NW_027109458.1:405318-420280 GCF_000696795.3 Halyomorpha halys
TTAAATATGTTTCATTTACACTTGAAAATCTTGGGAAGGAACTACCCATTGCTGGTACTTCAAGCATTAATTTAAATTAAAAAGTCCTGGCTATCTTCTTTTCAGACGCTTTGGAGGTTTATCAGGGATGAGAGATTAAGAATTAATGGGTTAGGATGTTGTGTATGAGTTTATATGTAACGTATTAAGGAGCATTAAGGATTTTGGATTGTAAGGATTGGATGCGGGAGGAATTTGATGGTTTGGTAGTGCTCCAGAGTTCAATTCCATATGTCCAAATTGGTCAAATTATCCTAGTGTATAATAATTTTCTGTAGTGAATGGGAAGTTTTGAGCGTTTGTCAAATAAATCTTGTAGCAATCGAAATCTACGAGCAGTTTCTTGTCGTTTCAGTCTTGTAAGATGGAGTCCTAAGTATCGAATCTGTTCAACAGGCTTTTCAATTTCAAATTTATAATCTGTGTATTAGTGCATGCAAATATTGCCTTGTAGATATTTTCTTTTGTATAGACATTAATTCAATAGTACTTTAAAATACAATAGATTTGTATGCGTTTATATTGTTATTTTATTTAAAATTTGTATTATCATATGTTTCTTTTGTTTTATGTCTGTTAAAGAGTGGGAAAAAAAGAAAGATTTATTGGTATAAGGAAGAAAATTGTAATTAGATATATAGATGACAAATAATGAGAATAATTATAATAATAATGAAGAATAACAAGGAAAAAATATAGAATCAAGAAATAAAAAGATGAAAGAACATAAACAAAATATCATGTATTACTATTACATATTTTAAATTAAAGTATAAATTGAACTATACCTATTATAAGCATTAAAACTATTGCCTAAGTAGGTATGTAGCAACCCAATACAGACAGCCAGCACAACTTTTTTTATTTTTTACTTAAGTTTTTTGTCTCTCTTTATAAATTAAAAAAGGATACATTGGAAATATTATAAATGAAAAAAAATTAATGTTTACTTCTATTCATCACTTATTTTTTGGTTTATGTAGATATTCATCAGTTCTTTATTTTATTAAGTTTGCCGATTTTCAATAATTTATTTTCCGTTTTCTTTATTTATTTTTGTCTTGATGAAGTTCTAAAACTTAGGCCAAAACGTAAGGACAAATAAAATCCGATAAGATTCACTGTTTGTTAATTACAGCACCGACAGCACCCTTGACAATCTTTTCATAATATCAATATGCATTATTGTTATAGCAAATATTAAATATTTTAATTTTACCAACTCTTCTGGATTTGAATTACATGTTTCGAATGTTAACACTAGACAAGCACATTTTTTAATTATCAAAACACAGCAATTTATCTATAAATTTTCAATTTTTTAACTTGTGAGATATTGGTATCGATTTTAAATTTTGGTATCTCTTTGTAAACCACAATGTTTACGATTTGGAGTAGGTTACAGAATCCTATATTTTTGGATTTTCAATTTATTGGAAGGGGTAGAGTGATTATCTTCCATAGCGACGTTCCACCATTTTCTTCATGGTTTTCAGATTTTTGCTTCTCAAATATTGATGATAACTTTGGATTTTTGATTTAGTAGTTTATTATTATATTTTTCACTGCCCCTCAACTGAAAACGGAACGATTCTTCTGAAGGCTTTGGGTTGAGACAAAGGTTTTGAAAGGAGAATAATCCTTCGGAGGGCTCGGGAGCAGACGAAGAAGGCAATAAATGCAGGAGATGCATCAGTAAAGGCAGATTTTACTGCTCCGCGCCCATTTAGTCCAAGGGCGAAACTCAATTTTAGACAATGCCCCAAACGGAGCGGTTCTCGTTTTGTTTCCAAGTACTCCGGTACCTGGCCAACACTACCTGCCTGTCCTCTGTCTCCGCTAACCGCAAATCTTCAAGGACCGTCTTCGTCCAGCAGAATTGCTTTTCAGAAGCAAGGACTAAATGAAAAATGGAAGGATTCGTTCAATGACTAGGGTCTATATGAAATCCTATATAGAAAGAACACAGAAATCAGAAGGAGCCTGAGAAAATAAAGGATGATTCCTTCACTTTCGTGATTCTGTCATATCTAAGAAAGATAAATCGAATTTATTGTCATAAAACACAATCTAAATGTCTGTCTCTCATATAGAAAAGAACAGTAATGAAATTAAGATCATCATGTTAGGTAAATAAATTTACCTAACATGATGATCGTAATTTCATTCAAGAACAGTAATGAAATTAACAATATAATAACTCGGTGCTATGGTAATAATTCTAATATTTTAAAGAAAGGAGGTAATTTTTCCCTGAACCCTTCATATGCAAATCATTCAGTGTAGATACGCGATCTTTTCAACAGTACAAGTTCAAAATTTTAAGTATCCCTTTCTTAGATCTCAGAAACGGAACTTCCAACATCCAGTAGTAAGGATAACGTTTATTACTAGTTAAGTAGAAAGCATCCTATACTTTAATTTTATAATCATAATCATAATATGGATATCTAACCAGGATATCTGGATTATATATTGTAAGATTTTCATTTAAAAAAAATAATAAACCAATATAGTTTAGTCTATTTTTTTTTCATTTATTTAATAATGTTAGTGCTTGGATATTCAGTATATTCTCATCCACCTCCCCATTACTTTTTTCCTGTTGTTAAGTAGAAGGAAATTCTTTCCAGGATAATCATGTATTATTTTTAGTTTATTTATTTTAATTTTTATCTTTTTATATAAGAAATATATTCATAAGTTGTTGTAACATCCCAGGGATATACAAACTTTGGCTACGTAATTTCATTTCGATTGGACTTTTCGTTTTTTAAGTTAGGCTGTTAAAACACAGATCGCTTTGTAATTTGGATAAAGAGGAACCTTAAAACGAGTATTTTCACCGAAAACGCGAATTCGAAACTTCGCACGATCGCAATTCCTCTTAATATATAGTCTATATATCAGTAAGTGATAAAAAAATTAACTGAGGGTGCTAACTTCGTTTAATCGGTTAAATCGTCAGATAGACAATTGTATGGGGTTTGACCAGAAGATGCGCTTGATATCGAGGGGTCCGGAAGCAGCTTGATGCGCAGTTCCCCCCCTCTGTAATTAAAGCGCTGACAGTCCATGTGGTGGTGTGGAGAAAGGATTTGGGTGTGGCATATGGAGGAAGGGTTGTGCATCTGCCGGATCTCGGCTCTTACAGATCCCATCGCGGCGATTACATTCCCGATGCGCAACAGAGTCTGACAGCGCAATCAAATGCTGATCAGCATCTATCAAACCAGTGTCACGGTCCTCCAGTTAATCGGTCACGAAAAGGGATTAGTATCGCGATCTATCGATCCTTGTCAATATTCTTTTTAAATTATAATAAGAATAAAAATTAATTCGTGGAGGAAAGGAATATATTTTTTAATATATAACTTACTTTCCTCGTTGGTTTTATTGATCAGCCATATTTTCTAAAAATAACAACGTCAGAAGATTTATAAATATACCTGAGGTAGTGACTACCTCCCTATCGTTCCTAACCACCCTCCTCATGACGATGTCATCGATTCGATATTAATAAATCTACTGTTTTTACTCTTGGTCAAACATCGTAGATATTTAGTAAATTTATTTATTTTTCTTAAAAGATTTACTTTCACTAACCTGTTTAGGAAGTAAGGAGATTGTTCAAGGAACCCCACTCAAAATGCTGCCATCTAGTGGTTGACAAAAGAAGTAGCAAAAGTACCCACTGGACAAGAGAACAAATACGATATGAATGAAATTAAACCATGAATGAGTCAAAACTAGTAGATCAGTACCTAAGGTAACTGATAGTCAACTATCACTCAGAATGACTAAATAGTTAATCAACACACCCAGGCAAGGAGCAAAGTCAGGATGAGAGAACTGAACACAGAACAAGAACTAGTCTTCAAGCTTTACAGAAAAGCTAAATATGCGAAGTCAACCATCAAGTAAATTGAAATACTATCCACTATTTCATATAATCTATAATCAAATTACTAACATGACTAAACAAAATTTTAACCACCTTTGGTTAAACCATTATCAATTGTCAGATTTATACGCCTAGATGGATTACTGGTTAATGAAGGAGTAGTCAAGTTAGAAACAAGTGGGTATGGATGGTAAGGAAGTTTATCACGGAAGGATTGGTGTTTGGTTCTGGCCGAATCTGCAACATATGGAACATTAAGGTCCTGATGGATAGGTTGTTGACCAGATGATACGAGAGGAAGGTTTAGTGAAGCACCAAAGCTCGACTCTGTGATTCCAGATAAGCCTTATTATATTCATGTACATGAATCTTTTGTAATCAGTTGTAAGTTAAGACCGTTTGTCTAGTAAGTGCTGTTCGGTATCGACCAGTAGTTTCTTGTCTTTACAGTCTTGCATGAGGATTTCAAATCAGTCATTTGTCTAGATGTTTTCCAAGGTAACGGATCTGTTCGATAAGAATTATTCATGGGTTTACGACGAGGCGTAAATGTGATTTGTTGGACGTATTGAAATCTGAATAAATGGAGGGTATGGAATACAATGGAAGGGTTATTATTCACTTATCATAGGCATATGTCATCGGCATACGTGGTGAGGATAGTTTTAGGATGGGTTGAGATGTAAGTTGTAAAAATTGTATAGGGTACAGGACCTAGGATACTACCCTGAGGTACACCACCAATCTGTGGATAGAGCAATGATTAAGCGCTGCTGTGATTAATTAAAATAATCTGTCAGAGAAATAAGAACGAATAATGAGGAACTATGTAGGGGCAAGGATTTACAGATCTAGTAGTACAAGATCCCAAGAGGAGAAAAAAGGCAGTTATCTCACCCCAATGTATGATTACTTTAATCAAAACTAAGTATAATTACTGGTCAAAATTGATGAGTCTGCCAAGTAGGGAGAATACAAAATGGTGGCTGTTTCAAAGCGGTAAAAAAAACTAATTTTTCAATAGGAGCTCTATATCTTAAAAAGTAGGAACAACACAAGAAACCCTAACAGAACGTTATTTAAAGAAGAGTAAATTTGCTAAAATATGAGCCCTAATAGATTTATTTACGTTAAATAGTTGTATGGGATGTACTGAATGATCAGTAGTTAGTGAATTTATTTTGAAAACGTTATATCTCAAAAACCATTTGACGTACAGATGTCTATTAGCACTCAAATTAAAGCTAGTTTAATGAGCTATAATGTAGTTTAGGATGTTTATCTTCATAGGAGTAATAGTTTACATTAAATTTGCTAAAATAAATTGATTTATAGTTGTTCGGACAAATTTTCATTTGCCAAATTTATGTTCATATGTGAATATCTTAAAAACTACTACCCCTACGCAGATAAGTGTCATAAACTACATTATAGTGAGTTAAATTTCCTTTATTTTGAGTGTTGGCCTACAAAGATAAACACAATTTACTATTTTGTAGTAAATATAACTAGCTTTAATTTGAGCACTGGCAGACATCTGTACGTTCAATAGTTTCTGAAATGAATTTTTTACATAAATCAAACTTATTGTCCGAACAACTATAAATCAATTTATTTTAGCAAATGTCATGAAAACTACTATTTCTACGAAGGTAAAGGTCATAAACTACTTTATAGTCCATTAAACTAGCTTTAATTTGAGTGCTAATAGATATCTGTACATCACATAGTTCCTGAGATATAGATTTCTCAAAATAAATTAATTATTACTAATCTTTCAGTAGATTTTAAAGAAATTTTGATTTTTAAAAAGCTATATCTTTAGGGCTGATATTTCAGCAAATTTACTCTTCTTTAAATAATGTTCTTTTAGATTTTCTATTGTTGTTGATAGTTTTCAAGATATAGAGCTCCGAATGAAAAATTAATGTTTTTTTAAGGTTTTGAAACAGCCGACATTTTTTATTCCCTCTACCTATACTTGGCAGACTCATCAGTTTTGACTAGTAATTATACCTAGTTTTCATTAGAGTAATCCAAAATGGGGTGAGATAGCTGCCTTTTTTTCTTCCCGGCTCTTGTACTATAGTATAGCAGCCCGAGTGATATATAGTATAGCATAGTAGTCACAGTTTTTCCCGATGAAAAGCAATGTTTAGTTAAACAGTAAAATTCTCGGGAGGTTACTACTTGTCATTCCATTGCATTTATATTTATTTTTCCATTTTTATATAGGAATCTGATAGGAAATAAATACAATAAAATAAAAGGAAAAAAAAATCGAAAATATTTCTCAAAAGAAGTAACCAGTTTATATTTCCTATTGCATATAAATATATTGAAGACGCGCTATGTGACAGAGGAACCTCCTGGTTAGACATTGCACACCTGTCATAAAGACGAATATAAACGTCATGTGAAGATGGCAGTGACCAATCGAAAACTTATTTTGATCCTCACCGTAAATTAGTATCGAGGCAGCCATGGCAATCATAAACCTTAACGACCCACTAGTAATTACATATGGCTAATGATTTATATTTATTATTGCACGAGCATTGCCTTCTATGGCTTCTCCTCCATTCACTTCGCCCTCCAGCCGACAGGGAGGGGGAGCGGCAAATAAAATTAAATAAAACAAAATCGACATTACATTACTTCTATTTTATGGGTCGTCCGTTGTGTTGTTATTAAAATTGTAATGAAATAGGCATGGTACATATTAATGATCGTCATTGAGTCTTGGGAATTATGAAAGTAGTGTTTTACAACATAATGCCGACAACTGCGGTGTGATATTGGAATAAAATTATCATTTATATGAGTGGTAATAAAAAACTAATAATTTTTTTTAAAGGTATCACAAATTGAACAATTTAGGTATTGAGGAATATTAATAATTATAATATTTTTTATTTATTCTGCGACTAGCCCGTTTGAAAAAATATTACATTAGTGTTTTAGAGTATGATACAAAATAAAAATAGACTTATAGGACATCGTAAAATATAACTAAAATAATATTGGAAGATCGCTTATTGACCGGGTGCGATAAAAAAAAACTCAAATAGTGATTAAACTATTTATATTGAGCAAATGTTTCGCTCCACGTTGCAAGGCTTCATCAGGGCTAGAAAAAGATACAAACACTTAAATGATTCGTTATTCGTTATCTTTCTTTATTCGTGATTTTATTCTTATACTCCTTTTTCTATCTCGTTTTTACTATTCTTATTTAATTTTTACGTGTTGGGCAGATTCGATACTTATGACTTCATCTTGGCAAGAGACTTACTTGGAATTGCTACAACACCTAATTGACAAACGCTGAAAGCTTCCCATTTAATACAAAAAATTCTTATACACTATGATAATCAGACCGATATGGACATATGGAATTGAGCTCTGGGGCTCCACCAAACCATCAAATTCCTCCCGGATCCAATCCTTACAATCTAAAACCCTACGTAAAATCCTTTATGTTCCTTATTACGTTACAAATAAACTCATCCACAAAGACCTTTTAACATCCCATTCGTTGCAGATTTGGGCCAAAACAGATATTCGTCTTTTCATTCCAAACTCCTTACCCATCCTAACCCATCATTTCTTAATCTCTCATTCTTAACAATCCATACAACATAGAATCCTCCGA
This sequence comes from Halyomorpha halys, assembly GCF_000696795.3. Lineage (NCBI taxonomy): Eukaryota > Metazoa > Arthropoda > Insecta > Hemiptera > Pentatomidae > Halyomorpha > Halyomorpha halys. Next base: position 412,917 of record NW_027109458.1, read on the forward strand.
GTCGTCTGAAAAGAAGATGGTCACGGGACCTTGTAATTTAAATTAATGCTTGAAGTACCACCAATGGATGGTTCCTTCCCAAGTGTTAATGAAATTGATATTTTCAATTGTAAATAAAACATTCCACATATTTACTTATTGTATTTATTAATGTTTACAGATTTAAATTACATTAAATTACAGATTTAAATAATTATACATTTAATTTATTTATTAAATAAATAAAAAAAAAATTGTTAAAATCATATTTACGTTAAAAATCGGATTTTCATTGTACATCTTTTTAATTTTTTTTTTTTACTTCCTTCATTTATATTACATCATTTGTATCAATTTTAGCCCTGATAAAACCCAGCAACGTGGAACGAAACGTTGAATAGTTTAAACATTATTTGAGTTTTTATTTTACCGCATCCAGACCATCTTCCTTTTTTAAAATAACTATAATATTAAATTGGAGAAGTAAATAATAATAAATTAATAAAAAAGTTAACAGAATATGTAAAAAAAAGAGAGAAAAAAGATAAAACAGAATCATAATCTCTTCATAAATAATAAGTTGACAAACTTCTAATAATATAAATGAAAAAGAATTAAACACAGATGAATTATTATTGAATATTTATTATGAATAATGGACAAAAACAAACAATAATTTTTTATATACATATTTAAATGTATAGAAGGAAATCGAAAACATCAAAGGTAAAATTATAATAATTAAAAAAAAGTGTAATCTTTTGTTTTACTCTCAGCAAATAGTAAATTTAAATCCTGAACAGTTAGAAAAGTAAAAGAAGCACAATACATTTATATTTATTACACTATAAAAAAATAAAATAAAACAATCTGAACTTAATGCTACTTTTTTGCTAAAATCGACCTACCAGAAGTGCCAATTTATGAAATAGATTTTTCACATTTTTTCTAAAACAGATCTAACGATTTTGATTAAATTCAGTAAATCAATATGCAATTAAGTACTCTTTAATATCAGGTAGGTATTATCCTCCTTGAAATTGATAGGGCTTAAAATTTAAATTTTCAAATAATCTTTCTCCAAAGTTCCTTTAATGTTGATTATTAAAAAAAAATTAACAATTCTCATTGTTAGCTATAATATAAAGTGTAGAAATACAAAATATTAAAGAGTTTTATGAATAAATATAAAAGAAAAGTAGATAAATCCGATTCTAGAGAAAAATTTCGAGATCTCACCATCTTCCCCGATCGCATGAATGGTCCGTTATGTTTTGTTTAACTGTTGTATTCGTAGAAAGAACAAAAGTCGTATTAGATATTTCCATCTCGAGAAACCATAAAATATGAATTTTTATAGCAATAGAGAAACATAAATATTTTGCTTATGATTTTCGACTTGTCGAATTTCGACCTTTAGAAAGTTTAATTATAACATATTTGTATTATATTCAGACCGCACCCCCAACCATCTTCTCCTCATAAGTTAATAAAATTTATGAAAACTGTGTAAACAACTAAAAATACTATAAATAAAAAAATAAAACAACTAAATAGTAGTGAAACAACCCTTTCATCACCTTGCTTGAAATGAATTTTGAAATGCAAACACTTATAACAAATTTATAGCAGATAAACAATTCAACTGCTAGTTTAATAATCAAACATAAACCTGTGATCTTGTAAACTTTTAATGCATAATAGTTTCCATGCCAGTTTATAACTCTCAAAATGGGACTTACGCCATTTCAAAATGAACTTTTTCATCACTTTATTTATTTATACTCCATATCTTTTCTCTCGTTGTTCTCTTATTCAGTTTTCCATACATTGTACATTTATTTCAGTTTATTTTTTTAATCATCTATATTACTGTGCATCTTTTTATCCACATACTTACATTGTATCGTATATATCGTTCCTTTCATACATTTCATTGTGTTGATTTTATTGTTTTTCTTCTTTTTCGTAAATATTTTCTGTTTTTTAATTTTTTTATCTCTATAATATTATATATAATCTTCTATTGTTATCAATCAATTACTATCTACTTAATTTATTATTTTGTTTGTTTGTTCATTTTTTTTCCTTTTATTTTTTATTTAATTTATACTCTTAAACACTTTCTTGAGACTGGTTAATTTTGTTAAAATAAAATTTAATTTCTATCCATTTTATTTTTCTTAAACTTTAGCAAGCATTGTTGTGATAAAGTTTTAACAAATAGTGACTGTGATAAATAAATTTAAATTTTGGTTTTAATGTGAATATTGACTAATTAGAGACTGTTGTTTTGACCTGGGAAGAATAACCTGCATGAAGTTGAGTTTTTAAATCATTTTGTTCTAAAATTGTATTAAGTATTGTCTCTGAGGATGTCTTCGGACTTTTAAGAAAAATAAAATGTGTTGAGACTAAAATGGATAGAAATTAAATTTTATTTTTTATGTTTCTCTGAGTTATGGTTGTTACATTTTTTTTTAGCCCTGATGAAGGTCTGAAATTCAGGTCGAAACGTCGGCATAAATAAATACGTTTTTGTTTATTTGTGTTTTTTAGCCGACTGTATCCTTGACCATCTGCTCCTCATCATAATGATTTTTAAATAGTAAAATTTTGCTGCACAATGAAATGATCATGTAAAAATGTAATTATTAAAGTTAATAACTCCTTTTTTGGGGGGGGGGTGGGAGGGATGGACTTACGCCACTTCCAAAAGAAACGGCCCATATAATAAATATCCTGGTACTAAAAAACACGATGTTTGGTGTCATTATATAAAAACAAGCAACCCTTCCAGAAAGTTGGCGAACTAGACCCAATAAATATTGTTCCTTTCCCGGTGGCCTCCCTGTCGAAGTTGTTCCCTCCCGCATAGTTCCTCCTTACACCCTCCCAAAGACATACATTAGCTAGGACTTTTTACTCCTTGACAGAACAAGACTCCCCATATTCCCACAAGGTACAGCAGGTGTGGTATATCCAAATCCTCCTAAATATAGAAGGGTTACGCAGGTGGCGTTGGTTCCCACGGAAGTACGGCTACCACTTTTTTACCACTTGGAGTAGAAGAGAGCGATATCAGATTGAATGGCTCTCCTTACCCCTTCATGTGGAGGAAGTAGGGGAGCTTTTTTGGTCCGCTTTTTCATTCACTACTTCCCCATTCCTTGAAAGCCCTTTCTTGTAATAATTCTCAGTTTTGATTTAATTACTCAGATATGAGGATTTTTTGCTCCACTTTTGAGGTTCAGTCTAAATCCAATCTCAGCTTACCCCTTGAGGTAGTATCCTCATACTTTCATAATCGAGGCTGTATAGGAAGTAACAAATTCAAAACCAAATTAATAAATATTTGGTTAATTTATTTGTTTTTTTATTGATTCATGCTTATTTATCCCTCTATTATATGTATTTTGTAATAATTAAATTTATATATATTTTATTATAAAACTTAGTTAATTAAAAGTTAAATAAATTTTTCTATTAATTATTGTATTCATAAATCAATACAGGAAAGCCTTGAAATGGCATTCAATATGTTTTATTAATGTTTAATGTGAATGAAAATCCAATTTTTAAAGTAAATATAATTTTTTTTAAAATATTTATTTATTGCTATTTACAACTGTACATTATAATATATTTATTAAATCTGAACTAAGTTAAATTGGAGTGTTACAGGCGTGTAGAGAAACTACCCATTGGTAGCACTCTAATGACATTTTACATTAGCTGGTCTCGTGACCATCTTCTTTTTAGGCACCTCGGAGGATTCCAGGAATGGAAGAGGATACAAGATTAGAAACTAGGGGGTTTTAGTGGTTACAGAGTTTATTATGGAAGGAGTGATATCTGGTTCGGGCTAGATCGGTTACATTGGGAACATTAAGGTCTTTATGTACGATTTTATTTGTGACAAAGTTAGGAGCATTGAGGATTTTACGAAGGATTTTGGATTGTAAGGATTGAATACGAAATATAATTTTAACAAATTTTTTTCTATTTATTTATTCTAATTTACTACTGTACGAAATAATGCAATACGTAAGTGTGTAGAAAGTTTCAAACACTTGAAACTCTTGGGAATTAATCTCCCAATGGTGGTACATCAAACATTAATTTAAATAAGAAGGTCCCGTCCTTTTTCAGACGCCTCACAGGATTATCAGGGATTGGAAAGATTAAGAGATTAATGACTAATCGGTTAGGATGGGTAAGGAGTTTGGAATGACAAGACGCAAATCTATTTCGAGCCAATTCTGTAAAGAAAGGGATGTTAAGGACTTATTTGTGCCATAATAAGGAGCATCGAGGATTTTATGGAGGATTTTGGATTGTAAGGATTGGATGTGGGAGGAATTTGATGGTTTGGTAAAGCCCCAGAGCTCAATTCCATATATCCAAATTGGTCTGATTATCACATTATATAATAAATTTTTGTGAGAGGGAAAGATGGTCGGGGGGTACGGTCAGCAGAAAAAACACGAATAAACAAAAGAATTATACATTTGTGAAGATGTTTCGACCTACTTTCTAGGTCTTCATCAGGGTGTTTTAGGCAGAGATTCCTGCTAAACTGAATACTGAACTAAACTTTCTGCTACACTCAGTTTAGCAGGATTCTCTGCCTATAACTTCCTGATGAAGGTCGAAACGTCGGCATAAATAATAATTCTTTTATTTATTTGTGTTTTTTTTTCCGCTGACCGCACCCCGACCATCTTCTCCTATATATCTCCGGCCAACTATCTTCACCTCATTGATAAATTTTTGTAGTGAATGGGTTTTTTTTTTTTTCCTTACCTCATGGAGCAAAGAAAAAGGCATTTACAAATATATATATATATATATATACATACATATACCGGCTATTTCATTTTCTTGTTTTGCCGGGATGGCAGTAGTGAATGGGAAGCTTAGAGTGTTTGTCAAGTAAGTGTTGTAGCAATCGAAATCTACGAGCAGTTTCTTGTCAGTTTAGTCTAGTATGTGGATTTCAAGTAAGTCATTTGTATGATGAGGGTCCTAAGTAGCGAATCTTTTCAACAGGCGTTATTGGAATATTTGAAAAGGATACTATAGAACAGGAGTGTAGAGGTTTAGTTTAAAACAAATTTGATTTTCTTATTTAGAGTCTTTGAAAATTGTAGTGTTATATCAAAATAATTAAAATTATAGAATATAAATTTTAATTATTTTGATATAAATAATTATTGATGTTTTTTATATTTTTTACATATTTACTTTATTTTAAATTCATACAGTTATAAGGAACACTTAATAAAACAAGTAAAGTAAGACAACATTTTTGGGCTCACCTAAACAAATTGTACGTTAACGAAATTGACATATCTAGTTTGTAAATAATTTGCTTGAAATATTTAGTAAATGGAATATATTGAAATAATTTGTTTTCTGATTTCAGATGGTGAACAACAGGCTGACGTGAGTTACACAATAATTACTTTATAAATATATTTTTAAATTTAAAATTTAGTAAAGCTCTTAATTAACTGGACAGCAAATGTATTACATTTTCTACTCTGTAACATGTTTTTTTTATCCAAATATCTTTAAAGACTAAATTGTTTTTAAGAAACAGTTTAAGGAAAACCTCTGTAAAATGCTAAATAGTCTCAGATGGCAATGCAAATTGGCTTCTCCAACCGAAACTTCTTATCTAAAAAATTAATGAATACATGTTTTCAGTTATCTTGATTAGTGCAAACATGAGTTTAAAAAAAGATTATCAAGCGTAACTAAGTCTCATAAAGTGGTCCATAGGTCTGAATGTATTTGATCAGCCTAGCTCAATAAGTGAAAGTCGTGCTATGCCCAAACTACTTATTTAGGACATGCGTAATAAATGTTAAAGTCACTTTTTCGTTAAAATCGACTAGCCCAGTGTGACACTTTATATAATCGATTATTTACACATTTTTTATTTGCTCAAATTGGTCTTATCAGCATTGAAATAGTCTAACACTGCTTAATTGCCTGATTTTCGAAACTGCCAAATCTTCTTCTAAAGTATTTTATTTTGCAGGTTTCGAGTAATTAAAAATTTCAGTTTTTTATAGTAGTTAAAACTGGTTAAATATAAATGTCCTATAAAAGGATTCGATTATTGGCTGTGGATTATAGGAGGAAAAATACATTTCTACAAATAAGAGTAGTAATATAGACGTATTATATACCGTTGAAAATCCAAAGATTTTTAAAATACATAATGTAGAATGATGAAAAATCATAAATAAAAGTTTTATTCTAACCGAGTTTGACTGTGTGGGCATATGCGTCAGGTTGTTTGGAAACTATAATAATTTGTTCGTTGTCATAGTTATTCAATAATTAATCTTTTTTATTTGATGTAATATATGAGCCTCTTAGTTGACAGAGGAACCAATTAATAATTATTAGTATTTTCGATATTGACTTCATAACAATTAAGTATTGAATAAATGTTCAAGAGAATTTAAATTTTAGGTAACTGTTATATTTTTGTATTTCTAGTATGCTTTTGTAATAGAGAAATGTTAAAAATTTACATAGAATAATATTATTAAAAACTAAAAAAAAAAAAAAAAAAAAAATCTGTAGCACTAAAATTCATGAAATGTCAGGGGTGCAATACTGTTTGAGGAAGTACGTTACTAGACCAACGATTGTGCAAAGAGGTGATTTGGTCAGAAACAAGCTCGACCACCTGATTTTTTTCCCTAATTAAGACTACAGCCAGATTCGAATCCGGGTCCCTAGAGTTAGTAGCCACACCTTACCACTGAGCCACACCGTTCCCCTGTTAAATAATTAATCTTTTTTATTTTATTAAATGAAATATATGAGCCTCTAAGTTGCCAGGATAACACCTTTTAATAATTCTTAGTATTTTCAATATTGATTTTGTAACAGTTTAGCATAAATTTAAATTCACTTAAATTTATTAAAAAATATTTATTAAAAAGAATTTAAATTTAAGTAAATAAATCAATTTTATATCCAAATCCGTCTCAACACTTTATTTATTCATTAGTCCAACGTTTCGGCCTTTCTAGCCATCTCTCAGGGACATCTTCAATACAAAAATCCTTCTCACATTAATTTATAATTTCTATTTGCAGGCTATTCTGCCCAGGTCATTTTCTTTATTTAAAGTTCAAACCTCTTTATTTAAAATTCAAAACCATTAACATTTATTTTTTCTATATAATATATAGTATTCTATATTCTATATAATAAACTTATATAAGTTATATGGTGTGGTGTTTTATACTGTTGATAATCTTATAGAAAAAATAAATGTTAATGGTTTTAAATTTTAAATAAAGAGGTTTGAACTTTAAATAAAGAAAATGACCTGGGCAGAATAGCCTGCAAATAGA
>NW_027109458.1:420330-421381 GCF_000696795.3 Halyomorpha halys
AAATAAAGAAAATGACCTGGGCAGAATAGCCTGCAAATAGAGATTATAAATTAATGTGAGAAGGATTTTTGTATTGAAGATGTCCCTGAAGATGGCTAGAAAGGCTGAAACGTTGGAGTAATGAATAAATAAAGTGTTGAGACGGATTTGGATATGAAATTGATCTATTTAATAAATATTACCTTGTCTCAAAAAATTTTTGAAATAATATAATTAAATTTAAATTTTAGGTAACTGTTATAATTTTATATTTATGCGATACTTTTATAAAAGGAAAACGTTAAAATTTTATTAAAAGAAGTATTATTAAAAGTTAAAAAAAAAAAAAATCTATTCCGCTACAATCCATAAAGGATCAGGGGTGTAGTACTTAGTAAGGAAGTACTGTTACTAGACAAACGATTGTGCAAAGAGGTGATTGGGTCAGAATCACGCTTGACCGCTAGATTTTTACCCAATTAAAGGTCATCCGTAATAAGCCCCCCCCCCTTATAACCTGTACTGCGCATACTATGTTCAGTTCTGGACAGTCAGAAGTGGTCGTTGGCACACACCTTAAGGGTACCCACATCAAAACACTGAGTAGACCTGGAATGACTCCCGAACCCAGAGGTCAGACTCACGGCTGACGTGAAGCTGAAACAATTATCTGCCACAGCCGTATTCGAACCCGGGTCCTTGGAGTTAGTAGTACAGTGCCTTACCTTTGAGCTACCAATTCACAGTATTAAAAGTACTTTTTTGAAAATTGAAGCCAATCTGTCAACTGAAAAACTCATTTGGAAAATTATTACAGGAACATACTATATACTACATACAGTATAGTATATATATATATATATATATAGTATGTAGTGTATGTAGATAGTAGTATATATATAACTTAAGTATAGGTAGTAAAACTTAAAATAAAAAAGAAGAAGGAATAAGATCTGACACTCTTGAACTGCTTTAAGATACTGACTATATTGTGTTCGGTACACCTCTCTCTCTCTCTCTCTCTCTCTCTCTCTCTCTCTCTCTCTCTCTCTCTCTCTCTCTCTCTCTCTCT
>NW_027109458.1:423416-425319 GCF_000696795.3 Halyomorpha halys
TCTCTCTCTCTCTCTCTCTCTCTCTCTCTCTCTCGGGTGGTGTTGGTTTCTATTGTCAGATTAATTTAGATGAAATAATAACACAAAAATGTACCAATTAAATATCAAATAACAAATTTTAATAAAATAGAGGAAAATATTTACTAATAACTTGGACATTCGTTATTAAAGTGTACAGAATAGAACAGAATGTAATTAAGCAACGGTATGTATTGGCAAGAGGAAGAATTAATAAAGATAAATTGAAACATTTTGTAAAGCACTCAAACGAAACGTAGATTTGAAAATAACAAATCTATTCCGTAATAAAATGAAGTATTCAAAGGCAATCTGGTTTTTAATTTATAGTTTATTATTTATGTATCTTTTATAAACTTATCTATTCAGCTATCTTTGTAGATATTGCATTAAAAGAATTTTTAAGTCTTGGTTCTAGTTCTTGGTAGATTATAAATTAAAAAAAAAAGAATTAATTTGTTCATGATTTTTTCTCTTAAAACCATTTTTATATTATTGAAATAAACCTGGAGTATACCCTACTCTTCCCAAGAGCAAAAGAAAGCTGAAAAATGAGGTTCAGATTTACGTTAAGTGTAATAGGAATGTCCTCCATTTTAATCCGAACTTGTACAAGTAGCCCAAGTAGGGTTGTCACTTGTCACTTGTCACTTGTCACAAACCTCTCCAAAATAAGAGTATGTATAACGACTTATGTTGCTTACTTTATTTTCCAATCACTTGTACAAGTCTTGGGCTTGTGGCGAAGGTGTAGATCCAGTATAAGACTATCTGGAAGGAGAAGAAGCCGCAGCAGAAGAAGCACTAACAGCATTGAGATATAATTAGCCGGGACAAAGCTATAGAGAGTACAGCTCTGTAATGGTCCCGGAGCATAATTACCGACACGTGTGGTATTGGGCCCAGCCTCTCACGTGTACTCTCTCCTTTGTTAGAGTCCATATAAGATATTATTTTCTATTGTTCTATAACTATAACTATCATATTAATTTGTAGCAATTAATAATTACTTTTACTCTCATACTATTATTTGCTATGAAAAATCTTGGACTCAGATCAAATTTTTAATATCGAATTTCACGAATTCACACACAAGATTGAAACAAGAAACTGTTCGTAGATTCCGATTACTACAACACTTACTTGACAAACGCTCTAAACTTCATATTCACTACAAAAAATTAGTATACACTACGATAATCAGACCAATTTGGACTTATGGAATTGAGCTGTGGGGATCTACCAAACCATCAAATTCTTCCCGCATCCTTACAATCCAAAATCCTACATAAAATCCTTGATGCTCCTTATTACGTTACAAATAAACTCATTCGCAAAGACCTTAACATCCCATTCGTTGCAGATTTGTCCCAAAATATATATGCGGCTTTTCATTCCAAACTCCTTAACCATCATAACCCATTAATTCTTAATCTTTCATCCTTAACAATCCCTGATAATCCTCCGAGGCGTCTGAAAAGAAGATAGCCACGGGTCCTTCTAATTTAAAATAACGTTTGAAGTACCACCAATGGGCGGTTCCTTCCCAAGATTTTCAAGTGTATATGAAACATACAACATATTTACTTATTGTATTATTTTGTAGAGTTGTAAATTACATTAAATAAATAAATAAAAAAAATCACGAGTACAAGCTGCAACACGACGATAACATGCATAATTTCCAACACTGAACACATGACTGAGGACTTGACACCATCCGAAATATGATAAGGAACGATTTACAGTAACAAAGGGCTTAGCCGTTTAAAAAATATTTTTCTGAGTTTTTTACAAATATTAACTGATAAATGTAGAAAGGCAGGTTAATATTATCGCAAGAAATGTTGTATTTTATTGATTGTTTAATTTTTTGTTTATATAT
>NW_027109458.1:425385-445993 GCF_000696795.3 Halyomorpha halys
TTTTGCAAGTTTATTTATTACAGTTTGATTTATTTTTTTTTAACATTTAATAAATTATCATTTCATCTTTTAAATAAAAGACCAAAATTAGAAATTTTGGAAAAACTAAAGATTTATTTTGGAAGAAAATAGTTGACCATATGAAGTAGATTGTAGGAAGATAGTCCGGGTGGAGGTTATTAAAGGTATCAAACCAGTAGAAAAGACTATTTATTGTTGGTTATTTGAAAATAGTTTGATAATAATATTGAATAGTTGGTTAACAATAATAGTTTTTTCTACTATTTTGATACCTCTAGACTATAGACCAACACACGGACTATCTTCCTACCATCTAAAGATTTATACTTACCTTCTTAGACCCATTGGGATTACGTTATGGAATAGAAAAAGACTCACTTGCTGATACTGCAACAATTTTAATCAAAATTATTAAGACTGATTAGTAACGCTCCCCCCTACATCAGTAACAAGAATATACACAACAACTTACGAACTCTCTACGTACAAAAACCAATAAAATCATTATATAAACAGTTTCACGACACACTAAACCTCTAATTCAACGACCATCAACACGAGACAGCGGATACGAGACGTTTACGAAGGAGCAAATTAGGAATAGTATAGGAGGAGGAAATAGGGACCTCCTAAATTGATTATCAAATTTCAATATCAATGGAGAGGTATTATTTTTTATATTTTTATTTAATACCAGATCGACCTGGTAAGATAGGCCTTACATATTAATGTAGGAGGTACATTTATTTTTTAACAAATTATTATGGGGAGGGGTATAGGCGCTAACAAAAGGCACCCCTATCTATATACTACGATACAAATAAAATAAATAAATAAAAAAAATTTAGTAAAGGATAAAAGTAAAGTTAATAACAAAAATAAGAGCGTTTATAGATTTAACAAAATAAACAATTGACTTCTAATGAAATAAAAAGTTAATTTAAGGAAAAGATGAAGAGGGAAAAAAAATTTAAATAAAACAAAATTTTAGAATTACAAAAATAGAACTGATAAATATAGAATTTATAAAGGATGTCCTGCAGCAGCCGGGGCATCAGTCTTCGGGTAGTGGTTGGGTTTCTTAAGTTGTAGGTCAATGCCCCTTTGACTGTCGGTAACTGGGAGTGGAACTTCATAAACCTTTTATTGATGTAATCCTCTATTGACTCTATTTGTCTATATCCATGAGATAAATGCTCACGGAACTCCTATCGGGAGACAAAAAAGTAGGACACTCCTGCTGGATTGATGAAGGTCGAATTAGAATTTTTAAAAAAAGTTACGAATACACCTAACTAACCAAAACAGTGATGCCAATAGTTTGCCCTTGAGATGTGAAAATGTATTATTAAAATGCCAGTAGCGCGAAACTTTCCAATGGTTGCGCAAGGCGAACAGAATGAGGAAGCGAAGGGATATAAGTTTATTGAACTACAGAGATCATCAGTCACCCGCGGTGGAGGCAGGATCAATTAAGATCCAATAAAGATAATAAAGACAACCCGTGAGTTTTATAAATAAAGTTTGGTGAAGGACAGGCTATTTGGTGCATAACTGCCATTCAAGTTATAATCGCCTATAAACAATCACCCGTTCAATGCCCTGTTAATTACTGGAGGGTAACAATGCCTTCGTCTTTTGTATTTACGTCCAGATCAAGGAGTGGAACAATGCTTTGAGGAAATCCTTTACAAAGGAGTCTCGTCGTTCTTGAGGGATCTGGAGGAAAAAAAAGACGGTATTGTTCAGAACAAGCTTTTACAGGAACACGCACTCATAAAAAGGCAGAATGCATGAGGAAAGATGGATTTTAAAACAAACTTCGAAAATAAAATATTGCGTGATTTATTTATACTGTTTCTGACAATGGCACTGACGTATTATTGTAATACTATAAAATAGAGTAAAATTTGGCTGTACCTATATATAGGAAAATATCCAACGCCGCTACTCATAAAGAGTCAGTTGTCAGCAATTTATAAGAATGTACTGTTTTTTTAAACAACAGTTATACAAGAAATTGATTTGATCATAATCATGCTCAACCACCAAATTTTTACTTAAAAAATATATAAAATAAGTAGATAAAAATAATAATTCTTAATAAAAGATAAAAGTAAATTTAATAACAAAAACTATGATATTTATCTATTTAACATAATAAACTATATGTTATATATAATATGTTATATATATATGCTATATATAAACTAGATGGAAAAAAAAGAAAGATGAAGAGAACTAAAAAAATTAAGATAAAATAAAATTTCTGAATGACAATAACAGAATTGATTAATATAGAATTTATAACAGGATGCCCTGCTATTTAAAAGTATTCATTTTCTGAGCCTGGGTGAACCCTCGAGGTCCACCTGAACCCACAGTGTTGATTCAAGGCTGCAGTAACAGAATAAATAATTATCTACTACCAATGGATAAATTTCCTTCCAATACAAAAATAATCTAAGGAAAAAACGGAGAGAATAAATAAAATAATAGTAACGACTTTAATAAAAATAGATAAATATTGAATTTATAAGAAGATCTTTTGCAGAAACTTGTGCTTCACTCTTCAAGATAAAGTAGAATTTCCAACGTTGTAAGTTTACTTATTTAATACCATATCAGCCAGGAGGGCCTTACATGATTAATTTTTTTCAATAATTCATTATGGCACCCCTAACTATATAAAACGCTACAATTAAAAAAAAAAAGATAAAAGTAAATTTAATAACAAAAAATAATGATATTTATAGAGTTAGCAAAATAAACTATTGACTTCTAATGAAAAAAAAAAAAATAAAGAGAAAAAAACTAAGATAAAATATAATTTCAGAATGATAATAAGAGAACTGATAAATTTCGAATTTATAACAGGATGTACTGCAGCAGCCTGGGCATCAATCTTCTGGTTAAGGTTGGGTTTCCCAGGTTGTACGTCACTGCTCTTTTAACTGTAGGTAACTGGGAATGGAACTTCATGGAACTTTTTTTTTTTATGTAATCCTCTGTTCACTCCATTTGTAATTCCCGATGCAATTGGCTGTTTCTTGCAAATCTATGAGCATCCACTGCAATTCTTGCGAATTTATTTTGAAAATATTGTAATTTTTTCCTTTTCGTAAAGGATGCCGCTGCTCAGACTTCACAGCCATACATCAGCAGTGGCCTGAGAATTGCTTTAAAAATAAGAATAGTTATTTCTGGTTTTAGTTTACAATTTCTGTTTATGATAGGATATAGCAACCCTTGACGTCATAAGTTACTGCACCTTTAAGTACTGCTAAGAGCGGAATTGTGTAAATGGTTTTTTGATAAAATCCATCACTGAATCCATTTCTAGTTCGATTGTATCTAGGAGAAACTGTAAATTAATTTCCGTCAGAGGATTGGTTTTGAAACATTTCTTAGTATACATCAAATCATTGAAACATATTAGATATCTAATTTAAATTCAAAGTATTTATTGAAATTAATTCATAGTAATTTAATTATTTAAAGATTTTTGGGGATTTTAAACATTTATCGTATTTTTAGAATAGTTAAAATATTTTAATATTAGCAACACCTCTTGGAAAAGTTTCTAGTTTAGTTAACATGACTAGGTGTATAGAGTTGAGCATAAAGTATTTTTGAGTAATCGTTTTGATTATTTAATTTTTATTAATATCTCTTATTATATGAGGCGTGTTTTTCAGTAATACAATAATGTCCTAATGATGCCTGAATGGGCAAAAATTTGGTAGGATCAATAAATTTATCTATTTGAGACTACAATAGCCTTGTTGTATACTTAATATAATAAATAAAATAAATAGATAAAAAAAATAACTCTTTAGAAGTGAGTAAAAAAATTTGGTAACAAAAACAATGACATCTATAATGAAATTAAATAAAATGAAAAATAGTTTATTATTCTGGGACTAGGTCCCTTTGGAACAATAACAAAGGTAATTTTAATTTAACAATAACATATATTGACCGAAAAAACAGTGTGGTCACACTTAATTATAAATTGTATATAAATACTTTTAAATACAGAGAAGAAAAAAAAACAATTAAAAACTAACTGATTAAATAAATAAAAACAAAATAAAAAGATATTTACAAAATATCTGTACTATTATAATATTATATTGGTGAAGTAAAAGATAGCTCAATAGAAGGGTTTTAAACTAGGGAAGGGTTGGTACATGACGTATGTTAGAGTGAATGGAGTTCCAGAAAAATGCAGCTGGGATAAAAAAATTATTTATCAAACGCAGCAGTTCGGTGAGGTAAAGGGTAGTCAGTCCTGTCCTTAATGCAATTCTTAGGAAACTGCTTTATAGTAAATTTAACGATCTTCAAATAGACCCCACCTATTGATAAACGTCCTTTACGTTCAATATTTTCCTAGATAAAGTTTTCTAACGCTATTTTCTTTTTTTTAACAAGATCATTATTAACGAATTAACAATTAAATATCCCACATCACCACCTGTCTTCTGAATTCACAGCCATTTCAGTTGCATGCTTAGTACCGTAATTTTCAATTAATTTTTTCCAAAGTATTCCTTTTTTTTTTTTTTTTTTTTTACAAAATCCCTTTTTTCAATTATTATTATTATTACTACATTAAAATGGTTATGATGGGTTCGAATCAATGTAGAAAAGCTGTATTCAAAATAAAAAAATCTCTACGAGCGAAAAAAATATGTTGAAGGCGAAAACCAGGTATACAGTCCACGAGCTCATTAAGAACGTCTGGATTTTATGGCGTTTGTCCTGTGCTTTACTGGCCATCATTTCACCTTAGTTGGGGTTGAAGTATGGCGTGTCTGTCGGGGGAACATCATCATGCCGGTCCTTAAAACTGTTTATGATTCGAGTTTCATGGTTTTGAAAAAAAATAGACAAAAAAAACAACAGAAATCCGTGCAGCGTTTGCGAGGAATATCCATGAAAAAATTAAAATCACGAAGTTGTAAAATTAATACAGAAGAAAAAGTCCCCTGCAAGTCGTAGATTATGATTGCTATAACCGCAAATTTTGATTTATCCTTAGTTATATATTTATCGTTTATACTTGCCCATGATCAGCGGAGAAGGGGGTAAGTTAAAATAAAATAAAAATAAATATAATTATAAAAGGGAAAAAAAGACAAAACAATAAAGAATGAATTGCTCCTTAGGCGCCACGTTAGTTTTTCTTGGAAATAACGAAAATCCTGAAACAATATGCCCACAATATAACTGAAATATTCCCTTGTAAAAACAATTATCGAATTATTACCCCTGGCGAATACCTTTACATGTTGTTACATCGGGACCTGCTCGTGCTATACTGCAGGTGTCCCGAGTGTAATTTTATGCTTGTAATTAATGTGTGGAAAAAGGGGGCTAAAAATTGTGAGACACTTTCTGCTCATAACAACATATATTTCCTTATATTTATAAAGTATTAATCCCTGGAGGGGCAGATGATATTAGAGTGTTAGTTAAGAGTTATTTATCTAGTGTAATATGAACAAAGGTGGGGTCTCATAGACTAATTGAAACAATCATGCGCTTATCTGTTGACTGTTGGAAGTCTCGCTGTCGCGGTCACTTCCTCGTCCTATAGCCGCTTCCCTCGTCAAGGTGTACGGTGGGCGAAACGGTGAAGACCGTGTATCTTCGCCTATGTCTGAAAAGACATCTTCGTTCCTCAAGGGGTGGCCAGCGTGTCCTGGAGCCTGGCGTGATGGTAGGGGTAGGCCAGGTCCTGGCTTGCATGATACTTAGGCTGGGGCGGCATTGCAGTCGCAGCGTCTTCGGGGTCTTCCGGTGTTCGCGGCAAGGGGGGGTATCAGAAAATGAGACCCCCGACCCCGACTTTATATAAATCCAAAAAAAGAACGGAAAAATCGGATTACTTAAATCAGACACATGTAGATAATAGAAAACCTAGAGGTGTTATCTTCCACCTGTTGAATTATCGTAATATTAAGTGAACATAAAAAAAAAAAAAAAAAAAAAAATTGGTAAATTATCAAGTTGAAAGCAGTGTACATGCATAAGAAAGAACAGAAGACCTATATATACAAAAGTTTAATAATAATAAGAAATATATGTACACAGAATGAAAATGGAAAGAAAAAGAATGCATATCAATTAATAAAACAATGAAAACTTATAGGTTGACTTAAGCTTATCATAAAATTTACATTATTATACAAAAGAATATAAAAGCGAATATAAAATAAAATAAAATTTAGTTCGAACTCGACATAGTCTTTGGGTGTACTTCTGGCAGAACACAAGGTTGTCCGATATTTCCTTTTCGGTCACTGTCTCACCTTTCCCAGAAGTATAGAGATGATACCTCCACAACTCTCTTATCCCGGACGTGCTGAAGATTCGTTGCTACGCACCCCACTATATTCCCACTTCTAGTGTTAATGACCGTCCATTGAAGTACAACACCAATTTTCAAAAAACGAAACATATACGATAACATTTCTCATATGGTGCTCGATTCAAAGACTTTACTTAGACACAGGGCCAGATAAACTATTACCCCTTCACATTGGACAGTCGTAACGTATCCAAAAATCAAACTGTTCCCTTCACAAACCAAAACTCACTCCACTAAGAACATATCGCTCGTGTTTTGTTTTTTTATCATAACAACCATAACACCTCTTGTCTACGCAGATATCGCCAGTGTTTATATTTCACCATGGCAACCGTAACAGTGTCTGAATCTTGTATTTAATTTTTTTAATACTATATTTATTGTAGTTCTTTAGAGCACTAATTATTAGTATAGAAATATTCATTTAGACTATATAAACAGAAATAGAAGAAAACGACGAAAGAGAAAAAGGAAAATAAAAATGTAAATAACAACTATAGAACTCACTTAAATAACAAAAAAAAAATTAAACTTACAATGATAAAGAGATATATAAATAAAAGAAAAATTAATATCAATCAATTAATATGCCAATCATTTGATCAATCTGTTTCTTTCTGAAGATTAAGAAAACATATTAGTCTTCCATCAAATAATTTTTTATTTATTGAAAAATTAAAATTATGAGCGTTTTAAAGTAAAGTAGGTAAGAATTTTATTTTATGAAAAAGCAAATCATATTCGTTTATAGCATCGTATAAAACCCTCAAAAAATATTTTTCAGAGAAATTAATAATTAGAAATTCTTCAGCTTGATTTATTTGGAGGAATTTTTTTTAGACTAGTGACCATTGCTCATAACTGCACTACATTTTATATGAATGTATATAAAATTTCTCCTTTTATATGACCGTTGGAAAGCCGAATGTCTGCACTTATGACTTATATTCTTTTAATCATCATTTAGATTTAATGCCGTTATAAGGGTAAAATGTTGTTTTCAAATTAAGAAAAACTTTTCGAACGTTTTATTTTATATCTAAGGTTCTAATTTGTTTAATTAGATCCGGTTTATGCACTTTGGTGCAGTATATAGAGCCGCGAACCACTCCCAAGTTTCGTGTAGATTGGCTGAGTCGTGTTGAAGTTATTTACATTTTTTTACCATATATTTTTATTATTTACCGTAATAAACTAAATATATAATAACTGAAAGCAAGTAATTAAATAATTATTATAATGTATAAACAACAAAATATATTAATCTATCTATATCAATAAATCTAGCAAGTGCGAAGCATTAATGAGTCTGCTATTAAAATATATATATATGCTTCTTAAGGGTCAATCAACAATATTGAGGTGACATTTTGTGACTTAAATGTTCTTATAGCGATGAAAATAATTTTTTTTTATACTCTAGGGCATCACTATGGTATATAACGAATAATAAAGAGTTGTTTTATTGTTGACAGAACCTACAAAAAAATACATGTAATTAACATTATACATGTTTTAAAAAATGAATAAATAAATCTGTACTTTTTACGGAAGTATACTAACTAGATCAACGTTTATGCAATGAGGTTATTTGGTTAGAATCACGCTCGACCGCCAGATTTCTGAAGCTGGGTGTACCCTGTAGGGCTCTCGAACCCAAGGGCTGACGCATGGCAGTACAACAGTAGGGGTATTCTTGATCTTTAGTTTAACATGTTAAAGCGTGTTAAATGGAAAAACTCATGTTAAATGGAGAAATAATTCCTTCCTATGCCATGTTAAAACGGTATAACATAAGGGGTATTCATGATCTATGTTAAAGCGTGTTAAATGGAAAAACTCGTGTTAAATCGAAAAAAATTGCCTTCTTTTGCCGTGGTAAAACGAAATAACATTTAACATGGCTGAGAGTCTGTTACTTGGTCAGTTAAATCGAGAATGACGTCACACAATAGACCAGTTGAGATCGCCGCCATATTAGTTGTTGTGACTTTCAATACAGTTGTCAATTAGCTCATCTTCATTCTCTTCTTCACAAGTTTGAAGATCAATAAGACACTCATAAGCTAAACTTTCACACAAATTCCACTTTTCACTCACTCTAGGCATGTTTTAATTAATTACTTAAATCAAAACTGAAGTAAACAATAACATGAGGGTCTGGAAGGAAGGTTATAAACATAAAGGCTTATACAACAAGTTGCTGAGAAAATCCGCTAGGGTCTCTTATGCATTTAACGTTTAACATGACTTCAAATAGGGCTGCTCACAATCCTATAGTTATAACATTTAACATGGTAAAACATATAACATTTAACACAACATCATGAATACCCCTATAGTTGAGTGTCTGTTATTAGGTCTGTTAAATGGAAAATGACGTCACGCAGCAGACTAGCTGAGCTCGTCACCGTTTTATTTGTTGTTGTATTAATATTTTGGATGTTTTTATAACTAATAAAGCAATGGATGACAATAATTATAATCAATCAAAACATATAGGTATAAAACAAGTTGCTCAGAAAATCCGCTAGGAGGTCTTATGCATTTAACATTTAACATGACTTTAAATAGGGCTGCTCACAATGCTATACTTATAACACTTAACATGGTAAAAATTTTTACATTTAACACAACATTATGAATACTCCTAGTGAAGCGGAAAATAGTTTCTGCCATACAGCCGGAATCGAACCTGAGTTTTGAGAGTTTGTAGAACAGTGATAATTACTTATTAATGAGCTACCCAGTCCCACATAATATATATAAAATATTAATTATAGAAGGTAATTACAAAAAAAACTAATATAATTAGAAAAAAAACTTCCATTAGTGAGGAGATTTTTTTGAAAATTATTTGGATACAGATAAGATTCAGTAATTCTTGTTATAGACAATCTGGTATAGAAGATCTATAAAATATACACAGTATATCACTCCAACTTATCAGATTTGTGTATATTTTAATTATATATCTTCAGAAAACGTGATGATAAAAAAAGAGGTAACTGGAGAGGCTGTGGGCCGATGAGAAAACTCGTTCCGTATTCGCAACGCTAAATCCAACGAGTTAAAAAATTTCTCAAAACTGGATCCTCTTATTTAAAAATACCACTCCACCTCCAGGGCAACAAAAGTACTATCATTATTGAGCCCGGGACTGGGGGGGGAGGGGTTTTTCTCGTTTTAAAATCATCAATTATTTTATTTTTGTAAAAACATACCCTGGAGGCCAACAATCTCAAGCCCGCCTGAGGTACCGAAAAGAACCACATCAAAATTCGATTAAAATATAATAGAGAGTCACTACTACGCCTACCAGATCTCGGCACGCTCTTCTTTTCTTTTCCTCTAAGGGATGATTAGCCGAGGTGGACAGGTTTAATAAAAAGTGGTGGCGTGTGATTGACGCTGTTGAGAATCCCATTAACTGGAATCGCGGGACAAAGTAATCCTCCGGCCACGACTTGTCCTCCAGGCTGTTCCAGTCAGTTGATCTCCAGCGCTGTGTAATTTCGAGGAAAAAATCCACTTCAATCAGATCGGAATGCCCGTTTGCTTCTTTGCCTGATATTATTATGAATCAAATCTGGTTCTCTCTCTCTCTCACCCGCTTCTTTTTATATTCCTTCTTCGCCTTGTTCTTTTTTTCTCCTTCACATTCCCCTTGCTCCTTCCACCTCTCACGCCCAAACCCGGCTGATAAAGGATGAGAAATGATCTGGAAGCATTAATCATAAGGTGTTCCCTTCGTACAACATGATCCCCTCTAGAGGTGCTTTGATTTAGAAACATTTCATCTTCACCTTTGTGAACGTTTACGCTCTGGATTAGAGATAAGACAAATTACATTAATCTTTTAAGAAATTGTAATTATATTAACTAGAAATCTCTCAACAACATTTTTCATGTTGATGAAACCCTAGACCAGTGATAATAATATTTTATTCAATAACAATTTGAATATAATTTTACTTAATAGTA
This sequence comes from Halyomorpha halys, assembly GCF_000696795.3. Lineage (NCBI taxonomy): Eukaryota > Metazoa > Arthropoda > Insecta > Hemiptera > Pentatomidae > Halyomorpha > Halyomorpha halys. The sequence goes on from NW_027109458.1 coordinate 435,770, forward strand.
GTTATTAATTAATTATTTATTCCTTGAATAATTTATGGTATTTGGTCATCAATATTTATTTTCTACTAATCAGTCATTCCCTTTTTCTTTCTTTGAAAAACATCGATCAAAATGATTGAGGAAAAAAATCTTAGAATCTCAATAAAGCCCACATTGTTTAAAATAATAATATAATCCTTTACATACATACTCTCCGAATTTTGCAACGTTTCGTCTCTTTCTTTGATTATTTCCACTCTGTTTTCCTTTCAACTCAGTAACAGTGTTAAAACTATGTTTTCATAAATACTACTCCTGTACATATTTGTATTTAATATTTTTTATTCCTTGCTTTCCTTTTATACTAGCTCGTTTTTTCTTGGGACTTTTATGTTTCCAAAAACAATTGTGGATTGTCAATTATTTCCCTTTCATCCATGATTTATCTTTTTGTAACTCAGTTTCTCTCATTGTCTGTTATTGCTTTTGATTGTGCCATGTAGCTCTTTTTACTTAACATTTTTTTTTTTAAATGGAGATGCAGATTGTTCATTTGTATTCAAATTGTTTGTGCCTGTTATATAATTTAATGCATTATTTTGGTTTTGAGGTATTGTTATGGTTTCTAAAAGTTTTGTTCTATTAGATTTAAAATTAAAACTATATTAGGGGTGCAGTACACTAAGGAAGTACTGTCACTAAACCAATGGTTGTGCAAGGTGATTTGGTCCGAATCACTCTGGGGCGCCAGATTTTTAATTAAGGGTAGGTACCCTCTTAAAAAGGCTAGGTGTATCCCTGAGGGCTCCCGAACTCACAGGGCTAACTCATGGCTACAGTGAACCCATATTCAAACCCGATTATTTGGAGTTTTTACCATAAAATCTTACCAATGAGCTACTCACTTCCACATTTTTTCTTTATTTAGAATTTAACACCTTGAAAACAAAAACTGTTTTATTTTTTAGAGTAATGTTGTACTAATTGTTTTTTTATTAAGGATTTCTTTTATTCTTATATTGTTATCTTAATAAATTATGAATTTTATATATCGTCTCATATATAAAATATTTCAGACAGTTAACTACTATAAACTACTCTCACCATTTTTATTTTTAATACTTTTTTCATATTATAGTATATGTTTTTTCTTCATTTATTTAAGGGAAATTAATAATACAAGTTATCACAATAAAGAAAAATGCTCATTACTGCTCCAAGTTACACTAAATATAGAGGGCAAAATGTTGCTGCAAATATAACATTAAATAAAATTACAATAATAATAATGGTAAAAATAATGGAGCTATAAATATAAAAGAGAGAGCTCTAGATCTATGTTGATATTTGCTCAACATTTTTTTATTTACTAATAATTAGTCGTTGCATTATTGAATTGAATAATTAAATAATTAGTCAATTGTTTATTGAAAAATAATAATAAGAGTAAAAATATAAATTACCTCCAGAGTAATTGTTATTAGACCTATAATTAATTATTTCAACTATATATTCGTAAAAGAGATGAAAAACATTGTCAAACACTCATTCACTACATTCATGTTTTAAAATGTAACTACGTTTCAGATAAAAACAAAACCCCACTACACTGACACTGTTAAACAAAAAACTTTATTTCAAATAGGGACTTTGAAGAAAAAAGAAAAACCTGAGTTTCAGGTCTTCATCCTAGTTCAGTTTTAGCTATGAAATCCTGCTACTGGCTCCCTGATGAAGACCTGAAATAGGTTAAAAATGTCGGCATAAATAAATAATTTTTTGTTTATTTATGTTCTTTCCGCTGACCACACCTCCCAACCCTCTTCTCTAGTTAATAATCTACGTTCAACTATCTACACCTCATCTATAATTTATATAGATATACGTTCATATACATATTTACTTATATTAGTTGTTTTATTCCTATTATTTTCCTATATGTCTCTAAATATAATTTTCTTCCTTATTCCAATACATTTATTCCCTTTAACTAAATATACAATCTATAATATGAATAGTGAACATATTAAATCTAGTGATATAGGAATATTCATCATGTAAGATATTTTTCTTTAATATATTTTCAACTTATTTTTTATTTATTTCCTATATATCTCAAAATATAATTTTCCTAATTCTTAATTCTTAGTTTTTTATTTCGCTTTTAACTATTTTTATATGTTTTATTACGTTTTCTCTTCATTTTAAATCTAATAGTCTATGTTTTTTTTGTAAATAATTATTATTGTACATTCTGTGTTTTTTTTTTTGTCCATTTTTGTATTATTTTTCAATTATATTTACATAATTATTAACCCTACCTTAGTTTCCTTTTTATATCTTACTATCATACATTGTGAACATATTTTTAGTTGTTTTTATATCTTTCTAAACGTAATAATTAAACTAAGATTACATTTTAATGCTAAACTAGTACCACGGACAAAGGACACAGTACTACATGTGTTCCTAAATAAACAGGCTGTAAAAATACCTTACTGTGAAGAAAGGGTTGGCCTGCTGCGATAAAAACCCACCCTCACCCTTCTCGAGAGCGGATGCAATTTGTTGCACTCGGCTGAGGGCGACCATCTCCCATCTCATCGCAACACATCACCAGTTATATTAAAGTTAGTTAAATAAAAATAATGATGATCAACATATTTTTTAATATCACTTATCGATATGTGGCATATATAGTGAGGGGAAATATGCAATTGTTCAAAATTTCGAATTCGATTTTTTCGTCGGAAATACACGTTTCGAGTCCGAATGGTTTGTGTTGGTGTGACCAGCCTAGCTCCAAAAAAAAAAATTCTGAAAGTCGTACGAAAATAAATTTACATATTAAGGTGTTTATATGTAGTATGTTACAACAAAATCGATTATCCAAAAGTGCCGCTAAAGAGAATCAAATTAAACTTTAATACGATTTTTCCAAAAATGTCTACGAAAATTTTTATTAAAATCAATCTATAATTAAGTGGCTATTAATATTAGGTAGGTCTTATCCTCATTGTAATAGACAAACATGACTTAAATGAGAGAAATAGCTCATGATGTGTTAAATATAAAATATTTTACCATGTTAAACGTTGTAAGTATAGGATTGTGAGCAGAGCTATTTAAAGTCATGTTAAATGCATAAGAGCTCCTAGCGGATTTTCTGAGCAACTTGTTTTATACAAAATTTGCAGGGATTAAGAAAAATATGTTATTCTTATGTATATATTTGAGAGGATGATATGTCATTCTCTTAAATAAATACTAGTTGGCTGGTCATACAGGACAAATGATTATTTAAAAAATCGTGGGCAGAAATGCACCGATATAGCGAACTCTTTTCTGTATCATTTTGGTTTGAAAAACTGTTCCAACAGTCAATTCGATATTCTCCGTCTGTGTCCAGGGCCGACATATGCAAGTTTTATGTTCTGAATGAGTTTATTTTTCCCCGATATTGATTTGGGAGTTGCGTTCGCATTGATTGCACCTCGCCTATACCTCTAGAGATTCGGTCTCGGTGGTTTTTAAAATTTGAAGTGAGTTTCTCTTGATGATAAAGCAAAATGTATTTCCAGACCTGCTCCTTGTGTCACCTCGTCCAAAACGTTACGAACATTTTTTTTAAAGCTATTTTTTCCTTACTATTTTTCCTATTTTTGGATAATCGTGAATCTTAACTAAACATCTGCCGGGAGTAAGATCATCTAGCTTATACGACATCAGTGTGGAATTTACATTGTCTTAACCCGTCATTGGTTGCTGCGTGAGAATTAACCTCACGTTAATCGTTTTTCGGGTCTGGAAGCCGCTAGAGAAAGACTGTGTCCCATCTTCCTGGATCTTCAGTTCACAGTCTCTTCCTTCTATACCTCGCCCCCAGCACTCTAACAGCTCTGGGTAAGTATCCAGCCTTCTTTCCCTGACAATATACCCTTCTCGTGAGATTATCTTACGCGCGACTGAGGCTGTAATAAAAATATTCAAGTTGTGAGGATTTTTCTCACGTGCGCCATGTGCATTTAATCCATACAATTTTTTTTCGAGAAAAAAATTAGCAGAACTAGGGAAACGTAGGTTTGAAGAGGCAGAAACTTCATTAGGTACGTATTATTTGCTATGAATTGAATTTCAATACTATAAGTGTTTATTAGGGTGGTCCATATAACACAAATTTGTGTTTTCATGTTTTCACTTCATAGTTAAGTCACACTCCCTATTACGGAGGGGTTTTGTGCATTAAGTTCCAGGAGAGCGAATAAAAAAACAAAAAAGAATTTCCACCAGTGTAATAGATCGACATGTCCCAGTCATACGGTGTTCACTTGCACCAGATGTGCACAAGGGATTTCTTCGGACTAAACTTTTTTTTTAAGAATAGTGTTATGTTCTTATAATATGATATATCCGTATTTTGATTCTTTTTATGACTTTATCTGTCATAATTTTATAATTATGTTTGTTTAGAATTTTTTAAAACTAGTTTGCTCTTGTATCAAAATAAATTTTTTTAATACTTTTTTTTGTTATGCTTAAATAAACTTTATCTAAATCAAAATTTTGTGTTTTAAAAAATGCGTTTAAGAGCTCTAAATAAGAAATGTGAGAAAAAGTCTCACGCACTACTCTCCGGGTTAAAATTGACCTAGCGACGGATAACAGGTTAATCGTGACTGCCTATTTCTTGCTCATTTTTCTTTTTTTTTAAATATATTTTTTGTATCCCTCGCTTGGATGGTATTAGTTTATTCCATAAAGCCATGTATTAATTAATTATATTTTATTAAATCTTTGTTGGATAGTTTGCCAAATCTCTTTGTTACTGCTATTATTTATTATGTTCAATGTATTTATTTAAAACCAGTTAATAATAAAAATTGATTATGGAGGGGTATAGTCGCTAACAAAAGACACCCCTAACTATATGCAATGTTATAAATAAAAAGAAAATTAAGATAAAATAAATATATTAAACTAATAATTCCTAATGAAAGATAAAAGTAAAGTTAATAACAAAAACAATGACATTTATGAATTTTTCAAAATAAATAATTGACTTCTAATGGGGAAAAAAGTGAATTTAAGAAAAAGATGAAGAGAAAAAAATTAAGATTAAATTAAATTTTAGAGTGATAATAACAGAACTGCATGTCCTGCAGCAGCCTGGGCTTCAGTCTTCGGGTTGTGGTTGGGTTTCCCAAGTTGTAGGTCACTGCTCCTTTAGCTGTTGGTAACTGGGAGTGTAACTTCATAAACCTTTTTTTTAGTTTAATTCTCTATTGTTTCTATTAGTAATTTCCGATTAAATTGGTTGTGTCTTACAAACCAACGAGTATCCACTGCACTGATTCAATGTGAGCTGACGTACCACTCACCAATAAACTAAGAAATGTAAAAAAAAAAACACACACAAAAGTGGACAAGTGCCATAAGGGAAAACAGAAGAGTAGAAGTGGTTGTTGCAAAAGTAAGAATAGGTCATTCCAAATTAACACACCTCCACTTAATCACAAAAGAGGACCAGCCTATATGCCAAACCTGTCAGTACCCATTATCGATAAAGCATATAATTGAAGAATGCTCATCATTTCCCCAAGCCTTCGAAAATAACAAAATTCCTCGTACAAGAGAATTGGCCCTTAAAGACTCAGCAGAATCCATTCTGAAAATTTCTGAAAGAAACTCAACTTTATCCTAACATATAATCCACCAATACCGACCAGTGTAAAAAGGAAATAGTCTACATTCAACTATCAAATGTCAAAGACAAGAAGATAAATAAAGTAAAAAGGGTGTAATAACCTAGATGTTGATCGCCCTGAATAAAAATCTAATCTAAGCGAATATACTGCAATTCTTACGACTTTATTTTGAAAAGATTGTATTATTTTCCTTTTCGTAAAGGTTGCCGCTCCCCAAGCAAATTTATATACACATGTTAAACATTTTTGCTGATAGATTTAAAGTATTTATGGATTTTCCATAGTCTGTTACTTTTAATATACAATCATAAATGATATTTCGATTCGTACTTAAATCATTGAACAATATTTTTTTTTATGCAGGACATTCAAGAATAATATCTTTATATAAGGTTTCAGTTATTACTATTAGTTGAAGGGATTATTTGTTATAAAAACGGATTTTTTATAGGGCATGATTGGAAACAATAAAGTTACGAAACTTCACCTAAATATAGTTTTATTATTAATTGTTCCTCAAGGTTCACAAAAAAATATATCTCCAAAAAAATAGTTATAAATATATATAGTTTTATAGCTAAATTAGGAGAGAAATGCCGTACAAGTACAAGTGCCGGAAAGAAAAAAAGTCAGTTATCTCACCCCAATTTCTATTAGTGAAATGAAATAAAAACTATGTATAATTAATAGTCAAAATTGATGAGTCTGCCAAGTTAGGTTTTTTCATTCGGTGCTCTATATCTTAAAAACTACCAACAACACTAGAAAACCTAAGAACACATTATTTAAAGAAGAGTAAATTTGCTGAAATATTAGCCTTAAAAGAGCTATTTACGTCCAACAACTATAAATCAATTTATTTTAGCAAATTTCATGAAAGCTATTACTCCTGTGAAGATAAACATCATAAACTACTTTATAGCTCATTTAATTTGAGTGCTAGTAGACATCTGTACGTCACATGGTTTTGGATATGTAGATTTTTCAAAATAAATTCACTAACTACCGATCTTTCGGAACGTCCCATAGAACATTTTTATGAAATGTTGCTTTTTAAAAAGCTATATCTCAAAAACTTTTAAAATTCTTTATTATATTGTACAAGGATTAGACCATATAGTAGAGAGTCATCTAACATAGTCCCAGGCATTTGAAAATCTGTCGGACACAGCTCGATCTAGCTGTCAAGGAGGTGGTGACACTGGGCAAACAAGACTCTACCGACAGCCTTTTAGTCGCTCACTGACAGCCGGGGAAATATGGAGCATGGCATATGGGTTCATTTGGATCTGGTCCAGTACCAACAGCCCATCCCCTTTATGTTTATTACATGATCGAGGGAGTTGACCCATTTAGTCCTAGTACTATTGGCGATAAACCAGTCCGGCTCTAGTAATGGTCCGGCGAGGAGGAAATTATTGCCTTCATGTCACTAGTTTAGGATAATGGGCCCATGCCGAGGGAATACTAATATTTTGGGCTATTAATCAATAATAACCCAAAGCTGGGCTTACTAACTACTAAAATAATTTTATAAAATAACATATATAGAATTAATGTGTCCCATGTATCTGTAGTAGCATGTAATATGTAATAAAATTTTGAATATTTATTAATAAAAACAGCAAAGAGTTGTTCAAAAACACTTTATTCAATAATTTGTGCAGCCCAACTAGATTGGATTACTATATGCAAAGTGTACTATATCAAGTAAAACAATTAGTTTTTATAAACTTATATAGGTATAATAATAGAGAGAGTGAAATACTTTATTTATCTATGCTGCCTAAATACATCAGGTTGCTATCTCATACAGCATACTTATCAATCCCTAATCGGACACATATGCATTACACATACATGGTATAATCATAAAAAAAAAAAAAGAGATACAATAATTGGATATAATAAACAATTTTTTTTTTCCTCTACAGTTTCCTTTTACAACCAATTTCGGTCTGTACAACAAATACAAATGTTTCAATTCATTCCTATTTTTCTTTCTCATTTCTGCTCCTCCAATTTCATCCTTTCACAATTTTTCAATTCACCCGATCAACAAATTCGCTCTCCGGAATTCACCCTCCTAGATCCTCTTCAGTGACCCGCTAAACAAATTCAATATTAGACGGTAATGTGAGATCAGACCATCTATCATAGTCACAGCAGTAGATCAGTTTACCAAAAACAAACAAATAGATACATTTTACGAGAATAAGACTAATACATAGATTAAAAGGAAAATATAATAAAAAACCGGTTATAGGAAACACTTGAATGGATAAATAAGTTTAAAAAAACAAAAAACAATAGTACTAATAAAATAATAATAATTATAAAGTCATAGCGAACCTGAAGGTCCAATGCCGATACCACCAATCGTTCTCTGGATAATAATAATAATAATAATAATAAAACCTTAGGGAACCCGAAAGTTCGGTGCCGATACGATGAATCGTTCTCTATTTACATATGTCCAGTGACATCCCTCAAAAACCAAATCTACTAAATCAAGCTTAATCCAATCTTCTCATTTACGTCTCAACATTACGTCCCAAACTTTAATATCAACATTTAATTGAACATTATTATATTATAGAAAAAAGTATTGCCTATACCCGGCTTAAATATGTAATTAAGTTTTTAGGACTTTTCGTTTTTGTGCTAGGCTGTTCGCAGACTATTTTAAGAGACTATATTTTCGAAACTATAGTGGACATCAAAACATGGACCTCTTCGAGAAATCGAATTCGGATTAGTGCAAATTTCGCAAAACTTTCTCTTACTATATATTGTTTATACCGGCAACTGAGAGAAAAAAAATAAACAAAAAACAAAAAACAATTTTCACTTGACACTTTGGAGAGTGAAAATTTATATTAAGATTACTAAACAATAATTATTTATTTTTCTGTTGTATAAGAACTAGTTATTTTACTACTTAAGATTATGTTTTTTTCGAAAATTACAAAAAAATTGCAATAATTTCAACACGAGCCAACCAATCTTTTCAATATACAATTTTAGGTATGTGCTTGGAAATTCTCAAGTCTCAGGCAATCTGTACTGTTGAAGACTTTTTTTTAGTAATAATGAATTATAATTTCAATTAAATTTTTCATATTGATATCTTAAAGTACAAGAGTCCAAGAGGAGAAAATGGCAACTATTTCACTCCAATTTTTGATTACTTTAATGAAAAATATGTATAATTACTAGTCAAAATTGAAGAGTCTGCCAAGTATAGTTAGGGTGAATACAAAATGGCGGCTGTTTCAAAACGCTAATTTTTTTTTTTCGGAGCTCTATATTTATATCCTTTGAAATTATCAACAACACTAGAAAACCTAATTAAGCATTATTTAAAGAAGAGTAAATTTGAAAAACTATTATGCCTAATAGAGCTATTTACGTCCAATAGTTCTCGAGATAGAGCTATAAAAAGGAACATTTTATACAAAATTCACTGAAAATCAGTATTATGAAAAAGAAAAGGCCAGGGTTGCGGTTAAAAGGAAACAAAAAATAGTTAACAATTTTTAATATTTATTTCCCGACGTTTCGCCCAACTGTGTAGAGCTTCATCAAGGCTGGTGAAAGATTTCGAAATAGAACACTGTTATATTATTACTTTATACTCAATTTAACTAGCTTTAATTTTATGTTTCCTGCGATATATTTTTTTCAAAATTTTTGTCCAAAGAGCAACAAATTAACATTTTGTAAATTCATTTTGTCAAAACTACTACGAAGATAAAAGGTCATAAACCACTTTATAGTGCATTGAATTAGCTTAAATTTGAGTGTCAATAGACATTTATTCATCGCTTGAATTTTAAGATATAGATTTCTCAAAGTAAATTCACTAACTACTGATTTTAAGTGCATTTTTTATGGAATGTTACTTTTTAAAATAATATGTCTAGGGAACTATTGAACGTAAATTATTAGGTTGTTATTTCAGCAAATTTACTCTACTTTAAACGATATTCTATTAGTATTGGAAGAAGATAGTTCACCGTATGAAGTAGATTAGAGATAGTCCGGGTGGTGGTCAATAAAGCTATCAAAATAGTAACAAAAAACTATTTATTGTAAACGAACGTTTCGCCCCACTTTGCAGGACTTCGTCAGGTCTAATAACCTGATAAGAATGACGTTCAACTTAACCCTGCGAAACGTTGATATACAATAGGGGTATTCATGATGTTGTGTTAAATGTTAAATGTTTTACCATGTTAAATGTTATAACCACAAGATTGTGAGCAGCACTATTTAAAGTCATGTTAAACGTTAAATGCATAAGAGCCCCTGGCGGATTTTCTTAGCAACTTGTTGTATAAGCCTTTATGTTTATAACCTTCTTTCCAGACCCTCATGTTATTGTTTACTTCAGTTTTGATTTAAGTAATTAATTACAACATGCCTAGAGTGAGTGAAAAGTGGAATTTGTGTAAAAGTTTAGCTTATGAAATGAAATGAAAAAATAACTTTATTCTGGGACATATGTCCCCTAAGAATAATTACATGGTTCATTTAG
>NW_027109458.1:446193-447822 GCF_000696795.3 Halyomorpha halys
GAACTGAGCTGTCACAACAAAAATGGCGGCGATATCAACTGGTCTATTGTGTGACGTCATTCTCCATTTAACAGACCAAGTAACATACTCTCAGCCATGTTAAATGTTATTTCGTTTTACCACGGTAAAAGAAGGCAATATTTTTCGATTTAACATGAGTTTTTCCATTTAACACGCTTTAACATGTTAAACCAAAGATCATGAATACCCCTAATAAATAGTTTTTGTTACAATTTTGATATCTTTATTGATCGCCACCGGGACTATCTTCTAATCAATGTTCAATTAGGTTTTCTACTTTTGTGGGAAGTTTTATAAATAATTCGGAATGATAAATTATTTTTTTATTTTATTTTGAAACAGTCATTTTTCATTCACTTAACTATACTTGGAAGACTCGATAATTTTAAATAATAATTGTATTATTACGCGGTAGCGCGCATGTCCACCATCCCACAGGTTGTCGATCGAATCCCGGTCCCACCCGGGCTTTTTTTCAAGCACAAAATAATGCAAAACTCACTGACAACTTCCCCCCGGGCATTTATGAGGCCCGTTAGCTAATGGGTGGCACTCACAAAAAATAGGCATGGGAGTGACGAACCCACCATGCGAAAAAAACACGTCAAGAAACGCCCGATGTATTAGGAATTAAATCCCGCGAGGACTTAGGCCTCTATGGTCTGTTGCCCATAAAATAATAATAACAATAATTGTATATAGCTTTCTTTAATTTAATCGAAAATTGATGGTTTTTGTTTTCTCAGTTTATTTCTCATCTCGAAAACTATTGAATGTAAATAGCTCTATTTTAGAATATTCTTCTTTAAATGATGTTCTATTAAGTTTTTTAGTGTTATTAATACTTTTTAAGATTTTGAGCTCCGAAGGAAAATTAATTTTTTTTAACGTTTTGAAACAGCCACCATTTCGTAATCCTTTGTAGAATCATAAATTTTGACTAATAATTATTCATAGTTTTCATTGAATTAATCAAAAATTGGGGTTAAATAACTACTCCTGTACTATTATGATATATTTAAGTTATATGGTATATATGATGAGTTTCTACCAGTAACGCCTTTATTGGATATTCTAGAATTAATTTAGAGACTCTTAATCATGGAAAAGACCGACGAGAAACGAATTTAAAAGGAATATCATAAATACTCATTTCACCGTTGACAACTAAATGAGACTGCCAAGGACACCGCTGTCAAAGTATTTAATAATGCCATGGTAAAGGCTGTGTCCGATTGCTAGAAGTAATTCCATCAGGCAGAATGTAATCAGGGGGCTGACATTGCAAACGAAATTTTCTTTGTGTAATTCTGTTTATATCCAGGAAAAGAGGAGTGGAATAAATGTAAGTTATATCTTTCAGGGAAGGATAAATTTATTTTTCCATTTTTAGGGGCGAATTTTGACGTATGATTCTATAAAATTGAATTTTTTTAACGATTTCTTATTTAGCTGGAATATAGGATGCAGATATAGAAATACAATGATTAATTATCAATCAAGATGATCATGGGAAAAATTTCCTTAGGATCACAATAAACCCTATTCTTTTAAAATAAAACTACTTCCAAATTAATTTTTTATTTCATTGTATCTGTAGTAATAATA
>NW_027109458.1:447872-452171 GCF_000696795.3 Halyomorpha halys
GCATCCGGAACATTCGACAGTCGCTGGGTAATGGACCAATGCTGTAGAAAAGAGAGGTGCTTTTTATATGCTAAGAAGTATTATTTGAAAAAGATTATATTGATAGTATATTAACAGAATAAGTTGATGTATGTAGAACTAGCTTACACAAAACAACTGATGCAGATAGAGTGATTATGGGAACGGTGCAAAATTCCTGTTTAGTAATCTTTTATAAATGAGAAAAACTGGTAAAAATTTTGAAACACACATTGATAAATGAAAAGCTAAATGTATTCTTATTTAAAGATGGTTAAGTTATGGATGTCGAGGATGCAATAAAGTAGCAGTGCTGATAAAAAAAAATCAAAAAAATCTGTTAGAGTCTGAATACTGAAAAAGAACTGAACTTGATGATATTTCTCTTCTCTTTTCCGGGTAAATTTTAACAAAACAATTTATTATTTCTTTATTTGAGAAATCAAGAAATTATTTATTGATTGATTCTAAAATTTAGTTCCTTATTAGATTCAAGTACAAATTAGAATAATTTTTTCCTTATATTTTTCTTCTTTGATAGTAGGATTATTTATCACTTTGCTATGATCAGAGCGCACTCCTTGTTTTCTTGTAATTATCATGGTTTTCTGATATGATTATTTCAACACTCAAATATTCAATTACCATAATCTCTTATATAAAGAGTCTTTTGGACTCAAAATTTCATCAATTCTGGGGACAAGAGACCCTCATGGGGCACAGCCACCCTTTATAATCTGGGTAGCTAGACTCTTTAATGGGTAAAGGGAGGAGATGTAGAAAACTGGTGGTTATGCATATATGTTGACCACATCTCCCTCTTGTATAATCGTTGGTCATGAAACATTATGCACTTCCTTATCAAATACTGAACCATGGGCAGTTAATACTTTAGTTATTGGAATATTTGTTTCATCAAAAAATTACATATCAATTTTATTTCTAAATTGTACACATTATTTTAATAATTAAAAAGTTAACACACGCAACAATATTTATATATAAATATGAATATTTTTAATTGTATTAAGTTTTTTTTTCCCAGTATTTCCAAATTTATGTTATGGCTGTTTAGAAATATTAGTTGAAACCTAAATAGATTTCCAACTTTTTTTTAAATTGTTTAATTGTTTTCTTCTTTAAACCTATTAACTACAGCATGGGCATGACCATGTATGAATAATTGAGCATTAGGTTTTACACCCTCAAATCGTAATGAACAACAAATATCAACTGTAGTACATACTATCTACCTTGCTTCCTTATATTTGATAGTTACCAGCATTTTTATTTCAAATATATGTTAACAATTATTATAAATACATTTAATTAAAATACTTTACTCCTATTGGTTGTTTCTTGTTGTTTTTATTTTATGTAATTAAAATATGGAAGACAAAAATATAGCTATTAAGGCATGTTAATTTCCGGACGAAGCGGAAACGACTGGAAAGAAAACAAAGCCGAGAGGAAGCCAAGAGGAGACTGGGCAGGTAGTAGCAATGATACCATCCGCCGATAAGGGGGCTATCGGTCTCTTGATTGGCAGGGCTTGGGGCAGTTTACGGCATAGGACCTGATAGGGAAGAGATTGGACATGAATTGTCATTGATATCGCCGATAGTTCCACCATAACAGCTCTTTGATGCCGTGATGATTCCGAGATTTGAAGCGTCTTACCTCTGGTATAAAACACTTTGTCGCATTCTTTACTTCCAAACCGACGAAAGAATTAGATCAAGATGATCGGAACACTCCTCCTCCTCGCAGCAGCATTCCAGGTAAAGAAATGAGAAAAAAAATTGATTTTGATTAATCATCATTAATTCTTCTTCCTAGCTTCTCTTATCTGTGTTTAATGTTGTTATTATATATATTCCTTCAATGTAAATAAAATAAACATTTCCCGAAAAATTTGAGAGGCTTACAAATAATCAATATAAAGCGGCTATGTAAAAGAGGACTAATTGAAATTTATATTTGCAGGCTGGTCTCTGCAAACCAAGCTGCGGTGGCTGTTGCTGCCCAGCCCCATGCTGCGATTGCTGCCCCCCACCTTGCTGCCCCGCCCCCTGCTGTGACTGTTGCCCAGCACCTTGCTGCCCAGCTCCATGCTGTGATTGCTGCCCACAGCCTTGTTGTTGCCCACAACCTTGTTGCTGCCAGCCATGTTGCCAAGTCGAGACCTGTGTTCGCCCTGTATGTAGGGAGTGCGTTAAGTGCCAGCCCGTAGTCCGCAAGAAGATCAGCTGCAGGCAAGAATGCTGCACTCGTTGTGTTCCAGTTGTTCAGAACCACGTATCTTGCCAGCAAGAATGTGTTACCCGTCACGTCCCCGTTGTACAGAAATACTGCAGACCCGTTGTCGAATGCAGAACCCGCCATGTCCCAGTCTGCAAGCAGCGTTGCCGTACTGTTATCGAACCCTACACTGAACACGTCCCAGTCTGCGAAAAGTGTGTCCGTTGTGTCGAAGAATGCTGTACCAAACACGTCCCAGTATGTGAACGTCGTTGCCGCCCAGTTTGCCACCAGAGTGTTAAGTGCGTACCTGTATGTGAACGTCGTTGCCGCCCAGTTGTCGAATCCGAAGTCTCCTGTGTCCCCGTAAAGCATTGTGAAGTCCACAACGTTGTCGAGCACCGCTGCCGCCCATCTTGCTGCTGCGCCCCAGCCCCATGCTGCTGCCCCGCCCCATGCTGTGACTGTTGCCCAGCACCATGCTGCTCATGCTGCTGCTAATGCAATCTCACCAATTATTTAAATTATTTATTTAATTTATTCTCAAAAGAATAAAAGTCTGAAAAGTAATACAAAAGTTTATATTTTTTTATACTTTCCACATCCTATAAAAAATAACTAATCTGCACTCAGATGGCAAAATGATATAAACAACTATTTCCTAAATTCAGGATTTTTGTCTTCCGGAGTCTCCATTGAAGTTCATTAGCAAACATTTTAAAGTTTTTTTCTTTAAGTTTATGAAAAAGAATCAGTAGCACACTGTAAAATGAAAATTAAATCCACAGAAACGCATGCCTACAAATTTCAGATAACATTTTTAGACAATTTTGAAAAGGCTTAAAAATAGCACTTAGCATTTTGCCATCTGATTATAGAAATATTGTGGGCAATATTTTGGTAAGTTGGTGAGTAAAGATTTTTTCGAAGATAACAGACTACTATTAATCTTCAAGGATGAAGAGATTATTATCTGAAAATAATTGGTACCTTTGATTAAATATTAAACCAGAGGATATTAAATGAAATTGATAACTAATAACAACTTAGATGAGAGGATAACATTATTTATAATTGTTTTCTTATTAATCATTTTGTTAGTTGAATTTCGTCGGCTAAACTCAGCAATCTTCTCTCAGTACGAAATCATTATCAATTCATGGCATTCAATATAGATATTAATAATCCGACGATAATTCAATAAGTGCTTTGCATTTTATTTATTTTTTTAACAATTTCATACAAATTAGTGTAATCTTCTATTTCTTATCTTTTCAAAATTATCACTGATCTTGATATGATTGAATTTATATGTGAAGACTGTGGTTGAGATAAAATATTTCACTTTGAAAAATGCAATATGAAAATAACTTTTTCAAGTTCAATGAAACTCCTATATTGTGGACGATTGTCCCGTGTACATTTACACGGGATAGGACATCCATTAAGAAGCGAAAAAATAACACAAAAATGAAATGATTGGACTATTAACATGTCGTCTAAAATAAAATCAATAATACTATCTTATATGGTTTAAAAAAAATCAGAAGCATTGGATCCATCAGTTTCCCCCTAGAAAATAATGTTGATGACTATTTTAATTTTATCACATAATAACATCACTTATGAAATGACTATCCTAGTAGTTTTGTGGAATATGATCTCTAAATATCTTATATTTCTTCTGAAATCCGTAATTATATTACACATACATAAAATATGTAATGCATAGTTTTTACGTAGTATTAAGTTTTTTTTTTTTATATTCACTATGATAATCAGACCAATTTGGACCTATGGACTTGAAATCTAAGGCTCCATCAAACTCTCAAATTCCTCCCGCAGCCAATCCTTACAATCGAAAATTCTACGTAAAATCCTTGATACTTCTTATTACGTCACAAATAAACTCATCCACAAAGACTTTAAGATCCCATTCATTGCAAATTTGGCCCAAAACAGATAAGTTTCTTTTCATTCCAAACTCCTTACCCATTATTTCTTAATCTCTCATCTTTAACAATCCCTGATAATCCTCCG
>NW_027109458.1:452221-453893 GCF_000696795.3 Halyomorpha halys
GAGGTCGAGTGTGATTCTGACCAAACCACCTCCTTGCACAATCTACTTCCTTACAAAGTGCTGCACCTCTGACCCTTCATGGATTGTAAAGGATTCTATCTATTAAAAATAGTATGCTATATGAACAGTGACATTGACTTGATTTTCTGTTTTAATGAACGTTCTAGCATTTGATTTACACTGATTTTTTTCTACGTATTCAACAATTTATTGAATACCATAATTGTGCCGCAATTGTTTTTTAGCCCTATCAGGGTGCCGCGAATTTTATTTTATATTCTAACAAAAGGTCAAGACTGTTTTAAGTCATTTTGAATACGATTATAGTTAAATTTGCAAAATAATAATAAAATATGAAAACTAATAACTGAATTTTAGCCGAATTAAATAAAGACAATGAATTCATTAATATTTGGATATTGATATAACTTTACTGCTTTGATAATACAACTGGAGATGAAAGAGAATCAGTCACTTTATATACTAGCACCAAAGTCGGGGTAAATGTCTGAGATTAGTTACGTCAAAATGACAGATTAGCTAAGAATAAGAGGTCGATATTGAATGCGTGGAAAGGAAATAGATAAAAACAGATGAAAATGGTGATCAAACTAAATCAAATTGTTATGTGAGGGGGGGATTTGAAAGAGGTTTGTATAAGCTGTTTTAAGAATTATAATTTGATGTATTTCTTAAATTATTATAATTCAGTATTTGCTATTTCTTAGTTGATCTCTTTCAATTCATCTTAGGGAACCAATATTAGTTAAGAAGTATCAATTATATTTTAAATTTTTGTATCTCTCATTAACTACATCAAGATTAGTGTAACTTTTTTCTGAAGACTAACACAGAATTATTTGGTTTATGAATTGAATTTATTTCATCAATGGTTTTACTCTAGCCTTTTACTTATTTATTTTTTTGGGCTGTTCTGGTGCTTTGCGCGCATCAAACATCTTACTACCTTAATTTAAGTTAAAATCAATCCTCGCTCGTTTCAGAACTAGATCTCGCTATATTATGTACCAATAGACTAATTCAAACATGTTTTAATAAATAATTTTAAATATTATTTATTGTTGCAAAATTTTATTGTTTTTCTTTTGCAAAATCATGGCAGAAATATGGGAATATAAAAGTTTACTAAAATATTCATTTAGCTCTTAACCAATTATTCAATGCTAATGTTCCATATACCGTACATCTATATTACTAATTTATTTCTAAAAATGCGTTTTCAACCTGGAAAAAAATATTTTTCTTCTAATCTCCTTCGACTAATTATTAAATCCGTTGATAGTTTACATTCATCTATTTTTCATTACTAATAAAAATTTGAGATGACTAATTATTTTAAATAAACAACATTAATTTTACTTTAGAGAAAGATTTATTAAAAATTCGTCGTTTAAGCCCTATTATACTATTTCAATGAGTATAAGACATATCTGATTAGAATTAAGGACTGCTTAGTTGTATATTGATTTGCTGTGTTCAATCAAAATCGCAAGTGTGGTTTTTAAGAAAAACCTAAAAATGTGTAAAATAGATAATAAAAAGTAGCACTTTCAGTTAAAGTCTAAAGTTTTATTAAGTATTAAATTCAAGAATAATGTGTGCCACAGTACATTAAATGTTTTTATCTATACGCTTCATATTTTTTTCTTGT
>NW_027109459.1:0-654 GCF_000696795.3 Halyomorpha halys
AACTAGAAATTAACATTTTGTGAGTTTATTTTGTCAAATATCATAAAAACTACTAGTCCTACAAAGATAAACATTATTAACATTATCTTTAATTTGAGTGCTAATAGACATCTGTACGTCACATGGTTCGTGAGATTTAGATTTCTCAAAATAAATTAACTAACTACTAATCTTTCAGTAGATTTTTAAGAAATTTTGGTTTTTAAAACGGTATATCTCGAGAACTATTGGACGTAAATATCTCTTTTAAGGTTAATATTTCAGCAAATTTACTCTTCTTTAAATAATGTGTTCTTAGGTTTTCTGGTGTTTTTTTGTGTGGTTGGTAGTTTTTAAGATATGGAGCTCCGAATAAAAAATCAACGTTTTGAAATAGCCGCCATTTTTTATTCCCCCTACCGATACTTGGTAGGCGCATCAATTTTGACTATTAATTATACATAGTTTTCATTAAAGTAATCAAAAATAGGGGTGAGATAACTGCCTTTTTTTCTTCCCGGCTCTTGTACTAAAGGAATCGGCGTTTTTCTTTTCTTTTTTATTGTCAACGAATAAATTACTCGATTTTAATTTACCTCAAAAGTTTTGTTGTTTAGGCAAAAAGTACAAAGACAAGAAGCTACTTTGTGGTTTGAAATATTGAAAGTTGGAAAT
>NW_027109459.1:3979-5982 GCF_000696795.3 Halyomorpha halys
TTTATTGTCAGATGCCACTATTAAAGCAAAACAGATACATATTACAACAACATACCATTTAAAAACCAATTCACAGCGTTCTACAAAAATTAAATATAATAGTTTTAGTAGATCAAAATTATAGTTCTCCCTTAAGCTTGGATAAGCCTGTAAAAGATTAATTGATTAAATATAATCGTAAAGCTGTTCTACAGTCACGCGAAATTTTATACCACTTATGATTCAACTCCTACATGATAGCTGATAGGGAACCACTCGAGTGGCATTGGGGACAGCCTATTGTCGCCCCCAGGGGACTGAGGCCAGGGGGGAAGGTAATGGCAGGAGGCGTGAAGGTGGCCGATCTGGGCCAAGGTGAGGGGTATGCACCTGTGACCCTCTGAACTGTCAGAGGGGAGGGAGGTAATTCTGTCATAAATATATATTTTATTACTGCAATTTTATATAAATAAAAATTACAATTTATTATTAGAGTTGCAAAGGTCAATTGAATAACAAAATGTACTACAGCAGTAAAACAGATACATCAAGGCGGTTAGAACATTTAAACGTATTACAAAATTTATTAATTCACTTTATGTACTCTCATAAAAAATGTAATTAAACAAATTTATTAAATTGGTCATGCTGTGCTCTCATAAAACCCCTAGTCGGATAGACAGATTGTTAGGCAAAACGACACCGAATGGTACATTAAAAAAATTTTAATCTTGTGATCGGTATAAAAAATATATACTATCTTATAATAAAATTTTAATTTGCAATAAAAGATTTAAAATCTTAAAATTTAAATAATAAACTCTATGAAAACACAAAAATGAAAGGCGTTGATGACCTTTGGTCATTTAAGTCCCAAGAAACAAAAAAATATGATAATGATAGTGTGGTTTAATTGAAAATTAAATATTTTAAAAATTAATGAAGTTTTAAAAAAATAGGATGTTTTTGACTTATATTTAATGACCTAGGCAGAATAGCCTGCAAAACATTTTTAAATTTTGGTGTGAGGTGAGAATTTATATTGAAGATTGTCCTTGAGGATAGCCGAATTGGCCGAAACGTTAGACTACTGATATAATAAAAAAGTGTTGAGACTAAACAACAACTATAAAAATAAAAAATATCATTTCTTAAATTTCTTGTGATAAAAGGCATTAAAGTTTATGAATGTGAAACTTAAAAGAATAATTAAATAACATATATGCAATACAAACTAATGTGAAAATACTTTCTACACATAGTATTCAATAACAAAAAAAATTTATTAGTATCCAAGCTAATTCTCAAAATTCTATCATTTTTCTTAAAACTCCAACGTTCGACCATTCTCAGGGACAATCTAATAAATAACAGTTTTTATTATACATTAATTTTTAATACTTTTAACAAAAAACATTTTTTCAAATAATTTAGCATACCTTAAATATAAATTTACACATTACATTCAATTATTTAAAAACATTTTGTAGGCTATTCTGTCCAGGTCATTAATTTCAGTCAAATCACCCTATAAAACAATAAAACAATAGGGAATGATATTAATTTGTTAATAAGGTTGCCTTAGCTTTTGTTTCATAACTTGTTTTTTATAACTATTCCATTAAATTTTAAAACTTTTAATAAAAGATTAACTATTATCACTTTCTTATCAAAAATATTTTTAAACTCCCATACACTCAGGTAAGACATATAATTTATTCATTTCAAAATGTATTTTGGTCTAAATGCTTGTTTCTTCTATTATTAAAATTCATATATTGTACTTGAGGATGGCGATTGTTGTTTTATGTTTAACTTTTGAGACTTAACTTGTATAGTAATTAATTTATTTAAGCAATTAAAACCAGTCTCAAGGAGGTAAAAAGATTATATATAAAATAAATTACTCTTCTTTAAATAATGTGTTCTTAGGTTTTCTGGTGTTTTTTTGTGTGGTTGGTAGTTTTTAAGATATGGAGCTCCGAATAAAAAATCAACGTTTTGAAATAGCCGCCATTTTTTAT
>NW_027109459.1:7582-8235 GCF_000696795.3 Halyomorpha halys
TCTTTTGTTATTATAAATATAAGAGCTAATGTTCCCGTAAAGGTCTCTAGGTATATTTTTATACGACAAATACTAAAATGTTTTTAATTGTGTGTATATATCAGTAATTTTAATAATTCTATATATTTTATTTGTGAATAATTATTTTGCTTCCTCACTACCCAAGATAAGGAAGCTTTGTACCCATGTAGGAAATGAAAAAACAAGAAATTAACTTAAGAATAACGTAAGTTTTTACCTTACGTTTTAGACAAGGAAATCCATGTTAGAAAATAATTCCAAAGGGAAATTCTTGACAGAATAGCTTGTCCGACTCTCTTTTAAAGTGGATAAAACTTTTTATAACTTGGTACCAACCTATCCATAATTTCATTTTCCAAGTCCTGGGAACGCCACCCCGTTCTCTCTACACCCTCTCCTGCAAGTTTCTTTCCGAACTCCACCTTCCTCATTTGTGTATATAATAAGTACCATGTTACTGATAAACATCACTTGAAGATAAGTTGTTTAAGAATACTCTAGCAGATAAGTTGTACATAGTAGTTGTATATAGTATGCAAAATGGACAGAAATTAAATTATTTATTTTAATAATTAGTTTATTGTCAGATGCCACTATTAAAGCAAAACAGATACATATTACAACAACATACC
>NW_027109459.1:12060-14626 GCF_000696795.3 Halyomorpha halys
TCAAGTTTTTAAATAAATTAATAAATAAAATTTCATATATAATAATAAATTGAGGAGAATCAAAAACCATTCTATTAAAAATTCTGTTTTAGAAATATTGTTCTATATAAGGAAGAGTAAGTTCCCTACATCTAATTATATTTACCTGTCGATTACATAAAAAAAAGTTCCACTCCATTACCGACAGTAAAGGAGCAGTGATCTATAACTTGGGAAACCCAACCACAACCCGAAGACAGAAGCCCAGGCTGCTGAAGGACATCCTGTTATAATACAATATATGGAAATGAAAGTTTTTCTTTTATAGAATAAGTTATATTATATTTGGAATTTTTTTTCACCTCAAAAATTTAGAAAATATTTCGTTTTTTTAAGCGTCAAATTATTGTTTATGGTTAAATAGGAACTAGGAACTAAAACACTACTAGTTAGGTAATTTTAAATTGAAATTTAGAGAAAAGGTTTTTGAAAAAGTAACAGATTTTGTACTTAAAGGGGCATTCAAGTAGATGAATAACAGATAAAATGAATTGAAAGTCTCTCTGAAATGACTTTAACCAAGATAAATTATACTTTTTTAAAGACAATTTTGTCTAGTTTATCATGCTCTAATTTAAAGTTATCTTTCTATATTTTTTTAGC
The DNA here is from genome assembly GCF_000696795.3 of Halyomorpha halys. NCBI lineage: Eukaryota > Metazoa > Arthropoda > Insecta > Hemiptera > Pentatomidae > Halyomorpha > Halyomorpha halys. The sequence continues at coordinate 12,703 of NW_027109459.1, forward strand.
TTCCTATACACCAAAAATCCTGACACTTAAAAATCACTACAAAACAACTGTGTTATTATCTCCTTTTCTTTGTAGGATTCGGCAGTGGTCATATTAGTACAAGAGCCGGGAAGAAAAAAAAGGCAGCTATTTCACCCCAATTTTTTATTCCTTTAATAATAATAAATTTCCTTAGCGGAACTTATTAAGAATTTGTTCGAGATTGATATATTCTAATATTTATCAATTAATAAAATAAGAGCGAAAAAATTGACTTTGATAAACTGTCGGTTTTTTGGCTCGATGCGATGTTTCTATTTTCCATCTTTTGTAGATATAAATAGCTGTGAATAGATAGTGTACATGTGACAAGGCTAAGGTAAATGTGTCAGTCACACGTAATAAGAACAACTTGTCTGTGTGACACCTAACATCACTCACCATCTCTAGTTTTGTGTCAAATCACTGATTCCACAGCTATGTTGAACTTCGAGGATCCAGAAATCATATTAGAATAATTATTATTGTGAATAAATTACATTAAAGTAATCATAGTTAGGTCCAAAAAATAAAAGTTTCTATTTGAGGGCATTTTTAAAATTATATTTTGTATTGTTGAAAACATGACTACAGGATTTCTACACACAAAATAAACGATAAATTACTGAACCAAGATTTTTTTTTATGAGATAATTGAATCATTGTCCAATTTAGTCTAAAATTGAATTATTCCTGAAATTGAAAGATGAGATAGATGATTTTGTTCTCCATTGTGTTGGTTTCAAATGTAAACCAACAAGTTGTACCCAAACTAACTAGTCGAAGTTTTTATATTGTCTTTTGAGCGTTTCTTTTTTTACATGAAAAAATATTGTTGTGTATTTAAAAAAATTTCGAATTCGAGTTTTTAACGGAAATACGCGGTTTGAGGTCCACTGTCTCCTACGTGAGTGAACAGCTTAGCTAAAAAATACAAAGTTGCACAAAACTTAAATCACATATTTAAGGCAGTTATATGCCTGGAGTGCAACAGCAACTTTTTCGATAAAATTGGCGAACTGCTATTTTAGATATCGATTTTTCAATTTTCTCAATAATCCCTCTAACGATTTTGACTAAACTCACTAACTCAATGTACATTTGAAAGTTCTTCAATATCAAATAGCTTATATCTTCATTGAAATAGAATGATAGCGCCTTAAAAGCGATTTTTAGAAGAATTTCCCTCTAAAGTAATTTTATTTTTTTAAATTTTAAATAAACCACCAGTACTTATAGTTCAAAGTAATGAATAGCTGATTAATTCAAAATATTTTTAAAAATGATGAATGACTAAAGGAGAAAAAAAAAATATTAATGAAAAACTTTATTTCAGATACCATTGGACGTACTGTTGTCTGCCAGCTCTCAAATTAAAGCTAGTTAAATTTACTATAAAGTAGTTTAAAACTTATTTATTTGTAGGACTAGCAGTTTGTATGATATTTGACAAAATAAACTCACAAAATGTTAATTTATAGTTGTTCGTATAAAATGTTGGATATTTGAAAAAATATATCTCTAGGTCCATAAGACGCACATATGTCTGCCAACACTCAAAATAAAGGATATTTAACTTACTATAAAGTAGTTTATGACATTTATCTTCGTAGGGATAATAGTTTTTATGATATTTACATATGAATATAAATTTGGCAAATAAAAATTTGTCCGAACAACTGTAAATCAATTTATTTTAGCAAATTTCATGTAAACTATTACCCCTACGAAGATAAACATCATAAACTACTTTATAGCTCATTAAACTAGCTTTAATGTGAGTGCTAATAGACATCTTTACGTCAAATGGTTTTTGAGATATAGATTTTTCAAAATAAATTCACTAACTACTGATCTTCTAGTACGTCCCATTCAACATTTTTATGAAATGTTGCTTTTTAAAAAG
>NW_027109459.1:16213-16630 GCF_000696795.3 Halyomorpha halys
AGCTCACATTCTATTGCGCTAACTCATCTTTTGTACACCTAGATATATTTATTGTAGCAAATAGATAAATTAATGCATATTACTTCTTCAAGAACAAATTTATATTTGGGATAACCGAGTTGTTAATCCAGCTTTGATGAAATTTTCAGGGATTGTTGGAATAGGATGCTAGATGGCGAATATAATTCAGGTTATAGCGTTGCGACGAATAAGATGTAGTACAAGAGCCGGGAAGAAAAAAAGGCAGTTATCTCACCCTAATTTTTGATTACTTTAATGAAAACTAGGTATAATTACTAGTCTAAATTGATGAGTCTGCCTTGTATAGGTAGAGGGAATAAAAAATGGCGGCTGTTAAAAACCTTAAAAAAACACTAATTTTTCATTCGGAGCTCTATATCTTAAAAACTACCAACA
>NW_027109459.1:16680-18065 GCF_000696795.3 Halyomorpha halys
CCTATATATTGTGATATTAAACATTATTGTCTGATTAGATTAGAATAAGTATGCTGTGTAGCTAGCAATGAAGTGGCAGAGAAAGCAGCACATGTTTGTTGTTTTTATCAAAGTATTTCCCCTAGATCCAACCTTGTAAATTAGCTTTGACGGTGGGCTTTTGATTCCATATGCAACAAATACACATTTATAAATACATTTTTTGTTTAATTAATTAAGGTAGTTAAATTAATGAGTTTCTGATAAAAAGTTAGAACGAAAGTTGAATTTATTTAATATTGTTTCTATGAATTTTTATTTTTACCGTAAAACATAAATATAAGAAGATGGTCAGGGTTGCGGTCAAAAAAAGAACAAATAGTTTATAAAACTACAACTGTTTAACCTTTCGCTTTGAACAGCCCTGATGAAGCCCTGTAAAGTGGGGCGAAACGTCGGACATTAAATAGTTATAAATATCTTTCTTGTTCTTTTTATGATCGCAACCCTGACCATCTTCTTGATTTTTATTTTGTTCCCTTTCGTTTCGGAAGTATTTATTTTGGTCTTTTTTGTGTCCGACGTCCACCATGTTTGCCTTTTTGGAACACACGAGCGAGTGGATAACGACGTTTGTTACCTACCAAACGTTTGTAGGTATTTCGATTTCACTTAATGGTACCAACTTTATGAGGCTGTGCAGCCCCCGGTCCTATATCCACAGGTTTGACTCATGGATACAGTAATAGGAGAAATAATTATCTTTCACAGCCGTTTTTAATTTTTTTTTTAAAGTATGTTAAGAAAATAACATCAGTTAATGATTAAAACTAAAAAAAAAAAAAGGCTTTGTTTACTTTTTTTTTTATATATTAATGAATCATTTATGCAAGTAATAGTATGTATGTCTAATATGAACGCATAAATCATACGTTTTAAGGCTTCAGATCTTGATTACATACAATATCATTGATTATCTAAAGCTACACTTACTGAATCCAATTACTTCCGGCAGGGGATTCTAAAAAGTGTTTAGGCGAGATTCAAGTAGATTTAATTTTTAATCAATTTAATAATATACGTTTTATCTTCATCAATCATATTCGAAACTAAAAATAATAAAACACTGAATGGAGTCAAGATGGTCTGCGACCATACGGTGCTCTTTTCGAAACACAATTCCACAACCACAAGATATATCTTCTAGCTAATCAATGGTTCATTAATTTTAGGGTTAAAAAGATCAAACCGTCTACGTTCTCACGGATTCCAAAACCCACTAAATTTTCTCCTGACAGGATATCTAGATAAAATTTGGTAGGTCAAGACTCGATTTGAATTGGGTTCTTTCGGAAGCTCACATTCTATTGCGCTAACTCATCTTTTGTACACCTAGATATATTTAT
>NW_027109459.1:19320-19692 GCF_000696795.3 Halyomorpha halys
TAATTGAACGTATAATTTAAAATATGAAGAAGATGGTCATGGTTGCGGTCGAAAAGAGCAAAATAGTTTTCAACTATTTATTATCCGACGTTTCGCCCCACTTTGTAGGGCTTCATCAGGGCTGTTCAATATAATAGCTAAACAGACATTGATAGTTTGTTTAGCTATCATCTTGAATTAATGAATTATTATTATGAGTTGGTTTTTTTTTCTTCTTCATCTTCTTCTTCTTCATTGCTTGGATGTTTTATTAAAATAAATTTTCATCAGGGGCTCCATATCGCTAAAACTACCTACAATACTTACAAATCTAATAGAACATCATTTGAAGTAGAGTAAATTTACTAAAATAAAAGCTTTAACAGGGCTGTG
>NW_027109459.1:19742-20486 GCF_000696795.3 Halyomorpha halys
GTACAGATGTCTGCCAGCGCTCAAATTAAAGCTAGTTAAATTTACTATAAAATAGTTAATAATGTTTTTCTTTGTAGGACTAGTAGTTTTTATTTGAAATATTTGACAAAATTATAAATTTTTCAAAATAAATTCACTAACTGATCTTACACTACGTCCCCGTGCTTTTAAAAAAAAGCTATATCTCGAAAACTATTTAACGTAAATAACTCTATTAGGGCTCATATTTTAGAAAATTTACTCTTCTTTAAATGACGTTTCGAGGTTTTCTTGTGTTCTTCCTACTTTTTAAGATACAGAGCTCCGAATGTAAATTAGTTTTTTTTATTGCTTTGAAACAGCCGCCATTTTTTATTCCCCCTATCTATACTTGGCAGACTAATCAATTTTAACTATTAATTATACCTAGTTTTCACTAAAGTAATCAAAAATCGGGGTGAGATAACTGCCTTCTCCTCTTGGGATCTTGTACTAATGGGCTTGTAATGTTGTAGGGCTTAGTAACATATGGATACCAAGGAAATGTTAATAAATACTGAACCAATGAGTAAAAGTCCAAGGGGTAGAACAAAGTGTAGGTGGGAAGATTTTATCAATACTGATCTGGTAGACTAGGATTTGGAAAGGAGTCATTGTGTAGATGTATGTAGCAAACTATTGGTGGTATCAGCATCGAACCGGTCCTCTGAGCCTTAATTATTATTACATTAGTAAACAAAATGAAAATATTGTAAATTCAGACAG
>NW_027109460.1:0-390 GCF_000696795.3 Halyomorpha halys
AAATAGTAATTAGAAATATTGAATGAACAACAATCTTCCTTGTTTTAACCCGGCGGCACACAAACTATCTAGAGTTACACGAGAACAAGAGACATGACGGCCGTGCGGGTTGGGGCCCAGGTCCCCGTTCGGTTCGGAACGTTATGGGTTCGATTCCCACCTGGGGCAGTTAAATATTCATTTTTCGGCAGTCCCGAAGAATAAATTTTGACACTCCCATCTTGGTTAGTATGCGGCGGCAACCTAGGTAGCCGTCAAGGGGTTGGCAAAAAGAACCCACAGGCCCACTTGCCTGACATTCCCTCCACTGAATACCAGTACCAGTACACGAGAATACGAATATTCCTCTCATATACTAATAATGAAAAATGTAGTTTTATATCTATTTAT
>NW_027109460.1:462-840 GCF_000696795.3 Halyomorpha halys
CATCTTCACACACGGTCAATCAATAATCTTCCAAAATATATTTATAGTTGCCTTTTTTCATTTCAAATAATAATTGTTATACAATGTGTAACATTATCATAAATTATGTAATTGGGGAGAAAATGGTCGGAGTGAGGTAAGCAAAAATACACAAATAAACAAAACCTATTTATTAGGGACAAAGTTTCGACCTGAATTTCATGCCTTGATTAAGGCTGAAACAACAATGAACGGGGAAACCATCATAAATCAGAGAAACATAAAAATACAAAAAACATATAATAATATATAAAACAAAATGTTTTTACGAAACGTCGGCACAGATGTATGAATTTTGTTTATTTTTATATTTGTGTTAACCACACCTCGACCATCTTA
>NW_027109460.1:4220-5056 GCF_000696795.3 Halyomorpha halys
TGAATTATATTAACCGGGTGTAGTTCCCTGAATTCGAGTACCGTCCATAGCTCAGTTGGTTGAGACGCAGGTCTTTGCCACCCTAGGAACTTAGGGGGCGCCGGTTTGAACCCGACCTGGGGTGTAGACATTTTTATTAGTGGTCCCACTTAATGAAAGCTTAATCCCCCACCATGGTTAGAACACGTTAGAGACCCCCCCCCCATGTATGTCAGAAATGACTAGGGTGATTAGCGTGTATTTTTTGTTGTTTAGCGTGTTTAATTTTTATATTATGTGTACAGTAGAATTAACTCTTTATATTAGATGTATTTAATTTTATCATTCACTGAAAAAGGATGAATTAACGGGAGAATTCAGAAGGCTACACAACATTAAATTAAGTGAACTACACCCTGTAATTATAGTTCCAGTTATAGCATTGAAGCATATAAGATGGGCGTGTAATGTTGTAGGAGTTAGTGGATCCCTAAAATGTTAATAAAGACTGAACCGGCGGGTAAATGTCCGAAGGGTAGGCCGAAACGTATATGGGAGGATTGCGTTAAAACTGATTTAGTAGCATTGGGTTTGGAGGGGCATCACTGGAAGTATGAATGTAGAGAGCGATTGGTTATGTCGTCATCGAACCTTCGTGGTCGATAGACCTTCGTCATTATTATTACTATTAAATAATTAATGAGGAATCAAATTTACGGAATAAACATTTCTCATTAGAGTAAATGACATGGATAATTCCCTTCTTAATTAAGAGATTAAGTTTTCAGTTTAAATCAGTCGAAATCAACAAATGCCCCTCTTAGTGAAAATTATTAGTCATAGGAGAACCATTCAGT
>NW_027109460.1:8187-8919 GCF_000696795.3 Halyomorpha halys
CAATAAGAGGGAAGTTTGATGGAATATTCTATTGCACACAATGAATGTAAATTATTTGGCAAATTTGATATTATATTATTTTTCATTTATTTTGGTATCGGTTTGAAGAGAATGACAGTTTACGAATTCTTGCTAATTTGTCTTTTTAAGTTAACCGATACAGAGACTTCTCGGATGGAAGATGATTTGTCACGTTTTTCTATTAGATCATTCTTAGGTTTATAACACACGGGTCAGGTCAGTTTTAGTTCCGTCACTTACCGTCCACGGTTAGTCTCAAAGGAATAAGTGATGATTCAGTAACGCATTTTCTAAGAAATCCAATACGTCTCAGTAATCTTTGAGATGAAAAAAAGCAAAGCCTAGACCGGAATTGGACTTGTGAAATGTTGATACAATGGAAACATAAAAGTAGTTGTAGAACAAATATTATAGCTAAAACCTGAACCGTAATATATAACTTTTTCCTGCTAAACAACTTTCCAAGCAACAACTTTTTTTTTTTTCAAACAACGAAACCGATATTTCTACAATTTATTTTAGAAAATATCATGAAAACTTATATTCTTCAATTCATTGATAATCAATATTTTTAAAAGATTATATTGGTGTTCGAAAAAACATCTTCGGAAATATTGATCTTGCCAGTTTTATTAAAGCTCAAATTTTAGAAGCGTCTTTTCATTCCAAACTCCTTATAGAAACCTATAATTCATGTTAGTTTGGCGACTT
>NW_027109460.1:10793-11657 GCF_000696795.3 Halyomorpha halys
GGACAGTCAGAAAAAAGATAAGTAATAATAAATTTTGTAAAAATAAAATAATAAAATAACCAATATGGATGTATCTGTTAAAATCAGAGAAAGTCCTGTATAAAAAGATATTTTTTAAAAATATCTTTATTGAAATTTAGAACTGTACATATTAATACGTTCAGTAAATTTGATCTCAGTTATAAGAGAGGCATGTAGAGAAATTACCCATTAGTATTACTCTAATGACCTTTTTACATTACCAGGTCTCATGGGCCTCGGAGGATTGTCAGGAATGTAAGAGGAAACAAGGTTAGAAACTAGTGGGTTTGGTTGGTTAGAGAGCTTATAATGGAAGGAATGATATCTGGTTTGGTTGCATATGGGACATTTCGGTCTTTATGTATGGTTTTATTTGTGACAAATTAAGGACCATTGAGGATTTTATGATGGATTTTCGATTGTAAGGATTGGAGAGGAATTCGAAGCTTTAATGGGGCCCCAATGCTCAACTCAATATGTCCAAATTGGCCTTATTACAGTCATGTAGTTCAGTCATTTGTATATGGATATAAAGAAGGAAGATGGTGAGGTAAAAAAGAATAAAACTACTCAAATAGTTATTAATCTATTTAATGTAAGCCTTTCCTTTTTTTTTCGTTTTGGAAAACGGAAATAATAATCAACAAAAAAATAGATAAAAAGAATATAAAAACACTGAAACAATAAAGGTCAAGAAAAAATAAAAATAAACAAAATAGGACAACCACCTTACTACGTATTAAACACAAAAATGAGTTGAAGGTGGATGAGAAAACCAACAGGTACTAGATAACAAATACGTTGCAACGGCAATGTACCAAAATTAATTAATGTTTAAAAATT
>NW_027109460.1:14367-17257 GCF_000696795.3 Halyomorpha halys
AAAAAGTATTTAAAACCTATATAATTAATAAAAGAATAATTAAAATTTTTACAGTCATACTTGAGAGAAATTTTTTTAATTTTTCATTTGCTTTACTAAGTTAAAATACTTTAATTCTGTGAATTATTACTTAATTATCACTAATATTTAAATTACTACATTTTGTATTAATAAATGGTGTATTAATAACTCTTGATTGAATAAATGGTGAAGTCATACATACCCGAGGATAACGTTGAAAAAGGTTTAGTTTCAAAAAGGTGTTTCTGTTTTTTTTTATTATTCTATCTTTCGTCCAGAACAGTCAGGAAGTCGAACTATACTTCAATGTTTCATTGTGTAATCAACCAAGGAATGACTGAAAATTAATGAACTTGCAATCGATTGCCATTATTTAATCCTTGTTACAGTTCTGTTAACCAAAATATTTAATGTTGAATTCTAATTTTGACTGAATCTCCATTCTGTTACAAATTCAACCGGTCACACAGTAATTCGTGATTACACATTGACATATGAGGAACAACACTGAAGGTAAATAAGAGGGGACACAGTAAGGGGATTGAGGGACCCCTGCTGCATTCAAGCCCCCAGAGACAGGACCCACACAACATTGCTGTCAAACTGGATCACGACTAACCCCAGCTAATTATCCAGCCTGCACTGGCTGTGTCATATCCGTTTGTTGGCACCGCTACTCGTTATTCATATTGCAATGCGACTGTGGCTTATATCTCGTGTCTCTGGAGCAGACATTGGTAGAGCCATGCTCTCTCACGAACTGAATTAACACGGATTAGGAAATAGAATCAATTCCTCAGGGCTGGAGGGTGTTACTTGATTAAAGTGATTTGAGTTATGCTGGTTGATCTTGGGCGAACTGCATTCTTCTCTAAACATTTAATTAATGTTCCAATGTTAAATATCTCAAATAAATAAAATTTATATTGTTTTTTTTTTAATTTAATGAGTTGTAGAGACTCAACAAAAACTTATTAAATTTGTATATTATTAATGTATCATAAACAACGTTTCAGAACCATTGCCCCATCTAGGTAATCTGCAATACAAATGAACACAATTCATAATATGCATACAACAATTCAATAGTATATCATTCTTTCTAACAATAATACTAACAAATTTTAGAGTATCTCCTCTAGAGCATGCTTTTCTCCACGTTTATTAGTTATCACAAATTATTCATTATTATTATTATTACAAAAATAAAATCCTATCTTAATTTTTTTTTAACCGACAGAATAGTTTAATTATGCCAATAAAAGAATATATAGAGAATAGCTTTGTAATTAAAAAATGGAAGTGAATTATGTTTATTCAAAATTGAATGTTCCTTTTTACTGTGCGGAAAATATAGCTTGTGAAAGTTTATGACAGTATAAATTAATTGTACTGGACATGTGGGATAGAACAAGCATTAGTGAGCGACAAAGACACAAAGGTGGAGAGATGAGTGTCTCACGCCAAAAGGTTGACCCGGTTCTCCTTGTTGGTTGATTATCTGCAATGCTTTGATGCCAGCTGATCCCTTTGTATCACAATCAACCTTCCCAATCCATCTATTAGCCTATTATTGATTTCATCCCTTATCGTTTGGTACATCTGTCTGACCCTATTCGAAGCAATATTGTACAAATTGATTGTAAAATAACTAGATACTTTGGAAATCGAAGTAAACTTTTGTTTTAAAAAATTGAATAGTCAGTTCAACACTATTTTAGAGATGAAAAGTTCTCAATGAGATATAGTATAGACGTTCTTTACACAAGACATATCCAATAATTATCAAAACTTCTCTTAGAAACATTTAAAGTTCCTTGTATCAAGCAACATCCAACAAACTTTTTAAATTGCTGGAAATTACTCATAAGGGCTGGAAATTTTTTTTTTTTTTTTCAGGATGCGTCAATAATGCATCATGTTATTTAGTCAGGTATCATTCGAAGTGGACACATAAAAATAAAATAAAATGTTTGTAGTTGAAACTTATATAATATTTGTTCAAAGGCCTTTTTTAAATTTTTTTTCATAACTTTCAGGTTAAAAGCTCAGCGAAAAAACAACAAGAGATTCCAGCCTTCTCATATCATCAGGATTATTCTATTATACTTTCACCATTTGCTGTTCATTCGAATTCAACTTTTTAATGCTCCCCTTTTTTTCGAAAATGTGAAATGCCAAGAATTTTATAGGTTTTTTTTTTTTACGAGGAATTCTATGGTCAAAATATGATAGTTATTTTTTGTAAAAAAAAAATATTAAAAAAACAAGTCAGAATGTGCCAGGATTATTACTGTCCCTACTAGGAGGTTGACTTGTTCTGGAACTATCTTCAGGAGTGTTACCATAGTTTTGGCGACGCTATTCAACTGAGAAATAATCTCTTTCCACTTAAACGCAGTTCTTCTATTAGTTGAAGTATACCACGCGGTGTCAAAGGTTTTGGAAAAGGAGGAATTTCCCCGGAAAAAGCGTTATATCCCTTTTAATCCTGCTCAAGAGTGTTATCAATGTTTTATTCTAAATTATCATGGATAAACATTCAAATCCATGACAAAATAAACATTCCGAAAATTCATTTTTACTGGAAATCGTTGAACAAGCATTACCATCCCGTCAATAAAAAAAAAAATAAATCAGCTGAAATCTATTCAGGAGTGGTACCAGTGGAGAGTAACACTCACGAATGAAATGTAACATTCCTGAATCATTGCATGTATCTTACTTATTCTAACCATCTTTTATTACTAAGAAGAAAAAAAAGACGATGATAATGTTGATAGTGATACAAAATCAGTTTTTTGGGTGTTTACCAGCTACTAACCGTGTCGTTTAGGTAAATTAACAAATCTTTTAGTACAGATATGTC
>NW_027109461.1:0-1428 GCF_000696795.3 Halyomorpha halys
AAATCACAAAATTTACTGACAAAAATATAACCTGATCGGAAGAAAAAAAAAATTAAATAAATAAGGAAAGAAAGAAGAAATAAATAAATAAAATAATCAAATCAAAAAATAAATAAAATTTAACGAATATTAGCAAAATTAAATAAGATGTGGATGGCGTTGATGACCAATGAAGTTTGGCGCCACTAAACAACCAAACAAACAGCCATTTACAATATTTACATTCAGTCTGTGGAACTCTGAACTCCTAAGAACCCGACGCTTCTATCTCGCTTTTCCAAGGAATTTTAATAGAATTGTTGTATTTAAACAAAAAAACAAAGATGGTACGAAGAAGTTTTATTTCACTTGTGATTCTTTGTTGGATAATTTTATTAAAACATATTCCTATTACAGCGTAACGTAATAGTTAAATAGTTTTTATCACATGACTTTGGCTTTATATTTCTTTAATTCGCTATAGTATCACTAACTGAATATTTATAATACTGTTTTTTATTTCTGTTTTATTATTGTTTTTAGCATTTTATATTATTCTTATCGGATTTTCAATGTTTTTAAAAAAATATATATATACAAATAAAAAATCTATACTAATGTCATTTATATGACTTTTATATTTCAGTTAATCAATTGGAAATAACGGACTATAGCTTTTTTTTATATATTTTAAATTATAACAAAATACGACGAAGGTTACTAAAGTAATCGGATTAAATATGTAAAGAGATATTTATTTAACGGATATTAAAAAAAGGTTTATAAATTATAATGAAGATTAAATCCATATATATATATATATATATATATATATATATATATATATATATACGTATGTTATAACAAAAAATATTTTTTTCCCTCACAATCAATACTAGTCCACAAATACTAAATACAATGACTACAATAATATTTTGGTTTATTTCATTTCATTCATTTTACTTCTCTTTTCTTTCTTTATCGATACAGCAATTTCATTTCATTTACTTGACAATTCTATTCTCCCTATCTCACTCTCTCAGACCTCCGATTTCCAGTGATCCGCTATCCATGTTCGATCCGTTAAACAAATTTATCATCAGGTAGCAATGTGGAGTCAAACCAAGGACATATAATAGTCATTGTAGTAAATCAGTCTATATAAAGAAACACATAAATTAAATAGTATATATAAGTATACAAATCTAAGGAAAAAAAAGAAAAAAGTCAGTTAAAAGAAATACTTCAATGAATTGATAGGTTAAAAAGAAATAATTTAATAAATAAATAAGTTAAGGGAACACATAAATTAACACAGAGTGAATAATCTTATTAATAATCAGGTAAACTTCTTAACCATCCTAACCCATTAATTCTTAATCTTTCATCCTTAACAATCCCTGATAATCCTCCGAGGCGTCTGAAAAGAAGATGGCCACGGGACCTTCT
>NW_027109462.1:0-1111 GCF_000696795.3 Halyomorpha halys
CGTTTATTCTTTCTTATTTTTATTATATTTTTTCGTTTATTAGAAGTATAATTATCTTTCAAATGAGCTTCTAGAATGTTCCGGAGCTATTATATTATATTTTGGAGTCATTCTAAAAACTATAGCAGAGAAGGTTCAGGATTTTGAGTGTAACGTACTCTCACAAAGATGGGGTGATCATTGTTAAGGATAATCCTCCTGCATTTCAGTTTTCATGATAATTGATAAAATAAATTTACAAAATGTTGGTTTCTCGTTATTTGGAAAAAAAAAAATTGGTTTTTATAAAATGCAAATCTCATGAATTATTAGACATACAGATGTCTATTATCACTCGAATTAAAGTTAGTTAAATGTTCCATAGAGCTGTTTATAATAAGTATTTTTGTAATTTAAAAATAAATATACGAAATTTTGATTTCCTATTGTTCGGAAAAAATGTCTGATTTAAGAAAACTATTTCTCAGGAATTATTAGACTTACAGATGTCTGCCAGAACTCAAATTAAAGCTTGTTGAACGTACTATAAAGTAGTTAAAACGTTTATCTTTATTTATAATCTTAACACTTTCTTGAGATTGGTTAATATCGTTTAAATATATAAAATTTTATCCATTTTAGTCTCAAAACATTTTTATTCCTTTATAAGTCCGACAGTTTGGCCAATTCGGCCATCCCCTAGGACAATCTTGATACAATTTTAGAACCAAATCATTTAAAAAACTACTTCATACAAGCGATTCTGCCCAGGTCAATTATATCGGTCCACAGTTACAAATTCAAAAAAGGCAGTTATCTCACCCCAATTTTTGCCAGTTATCTCACCCAATTCACTTTAATGAAAACTATGTATAATTACTAGTCAAAATTGATGAGTCTGCCAAGTATAGGTAGAGGAATTAAAAAATGACGGCTGTTTGAAAGCGATAAAAAAATTTAATTTTTCATTCAGAGCTATATCTTAAAAAGTAGGAACAACACGAGAAAACCTAAGAGAACGTCATTTAAAGATGAGGAAATTTGCTAAAATATGAGCCCTAAAAGAGTTATTTACGCAACATTTCATAAAAATGTTGTATGGGACGTACTGAAAGATCAGTAGTTAGTGAAT
>NW_027109463.1:0-3875 GCF_000696795.3 Halyomorpha halys
AATATAAATAATAATATTTTAGGAAGATATATAGAGATAAAATATAAATAATAACATTTTAGGAAGATATATAGAGATAAAATATAAATAATAACTTTTTAGGAAAATATATAGAGATAAAAAATAAATAATAACATTTGTATTTTTTAAATTAAAAATTTATTTGTAATTATTAGAACTCCCAAATCAGGCAATAATAGAAATTTTTTAGTTTCAGGCATAACTCTCAATGTTTTTTTTTAAAGAAAATAAGGAATGAAATAACCTTGTATATAATTAATATTTTTTTCTCTACTTTTACCTATTTACCATATATAAATATATACATTTGTAAATAGGTAGAGAGAGTGAAAAAAAAAAGAAAAGTTATTTTATACCTAATTTTCTGAAAACATTGAAAGATATGCCTGAAACAATGAAATTTCTTGAAGTTTATATAAATAAAAATAAATTTTTAATTTAGAAAATATAACCTTTCTAACACTCGAGTTAGGTTTTAAATCTGAAGTACAACTTCTGACTTTTAGTATAAAAAAAATTAAACATGTTTTTCTTAGTTTGAAAATGTGTTAAGTAAGAGTTAATATGGTTTATGGAAAGCTGAATATGTTTAAAGAATCTAAATTTTCGCTGTTTATAAAAACTCATAGATTAGGTTTAAGTAAGAAATAAATACCATGGACAAGTTATATTCAATGTTTTGATGGTATCCACGAATTATTAATTTGAAATGAGTATTTCCAACTAGAATGAAAAGCTTATTTTCACTATTAGTATTAACTTCTGTTGCAAACCTAGTTATGAAGTATTGTTTTACATTTGATTTTGTTGATGTCCATTCCATAAATTTAGTGTTTTTATTTTTACCCGTTGGGTGTTAAACTTAACAAGATAATTTTTCTTGACTCTCCATAGATATAAACTTAAATAGGAGTAAGACAACTCGTGTATTGTCGGCTCATTAGTATCAGTTTGGTCAGCATCAAAAAGTATCAATATATTTATCAAAATCAACGAGTCTGGAACTTCTTTTTTTATGAACTTCTGGGAACTAATACAATTTAAAATTGTTTGTAAAGATTTATGACCGTCATCATCTTTTTTGAAAACCACTGAGAACTAACACCATTATTATCCTCATGATCAGACACACCAGGTTCCTGTTTCATATCGAAAGCTTATATTACTGGTTCATAAATACAACTATAGAAACCATGTGGTAATAAATTATTACTTATTTTTTCATAACTAGAACGACTATTAGTAATATTACAGGAGTTAAAAAATAATAAAGTATAAGTTACCAGTGTAATAGCATTAGTTAGTACATTATTATGAAACAGTACCCAGGTTGACCAATCAACACGTTCTCGAACGAAGACCTTCACCAAGATATTGAAGCTGAAAGCATATTTTCTGGAAAGCTGTTCCTCTCGCCTGGTTTCAGTATCTCATGGTTTCCTATGAGAACCTTAGACCATACATCCCTAAACTTGGAAGGTTCTGTGGAGGTTTCTAGTGCAAAATGTTCTCTATAAACTGATTTAGGCTAATGTAAACTAGAATAAGGTGTATATAATACGTATATATACAGGTGATTTAGTAAGAGTTACGCTCAACCACCAGATTTATAGCTAAATTAAAGGTTAAAATGAATAATAACACCTACAGAGATATTTCTTTAAAAATGAAATCTTAATCAATTTTTACCTCAAAAGATTCACAAAAATGATACACAGACGTTGATTACCAAAGGGTTTTACGATTTACAGTCCTAACAAACCAGAATGCAATCTATGATCATTAGTCTATGCACATAGACTAGATAAATAAGTTAATATCCCGTTGATTAAATCAAATAAAAATGTCATAAAAGAAATACCTACATTGATTTTTCTAAATAAGCATAAATTTTTATAATAACATTTTTTGGAATAAATCAATATTAAAGCTTCACAAAAGAGATAAAAATAAGTTAATATCACAAGAATAATACCGTTCTTTCAAATCAATAATCAGTTTTCATTGTATTATAAGAAATTTAAATATATACTTTGTAAATGTAAGTATACTATATACTTATTAAATAAATATATTTCATTTTTCAAATTTAGTTAATCGCTCAATGGATCAGTGTTGTAAATTTTAAATTTAAACTGAATAAATAAAACTTAAATATAAAAGTAAAAATTCCTGATGCTAAAAAAAAAGGTATTTTCTGCATGGACCCAACATATCCCATGCCTTGCAATTTTTTAATCAAGTCTTTGTAAATAACGTAGTGCTCTCACCAGCTTATTATTCTTTTTATATATCCATGATTTTGCCAGCTCAGTGGATCTGCCATATGACCCCTTTGTGAATGCCGATTCCGCCGTTCCTTTGTAACTGTCAGTCCCGGTTATTGGTAGTGACAGTTCTCTGTGCGGTGCGATCGAGGGAGGGAGGAAGCTCTAAATTTTCTTTGTATAAGCTCGAACTACAAAACAGGATACGTAGTCTATTTCGGTATATTCTGTAGCCTCTTGGTCGGAATATGTCTGCTCTTTGACAGAAACAAGGTCTTTTTTAAGGAATCAGTAGTTCCTCAGTGCTTGGGAGATATTTCTTTAAAGTACGTTCCCAAATCATTATATAGTAGGTATTTATTAATTCCTTCACCCGTGTTAACTTTCACTACTTTCAGATTTTTTTTTAATATATTTATATTCCATGACCACTCCATGTCCACTGAAACGGTGAAACCTTGATTATCCTTTATGGCACTTAAATAATAAAATGGCCCAGTGACATAACCATAACAAATTATTTTACAGCCCATACTTATGTGTTCTATGCAGACTTCATTTTTATTATTATTATTTTTTCATGCGGTAGTAGATATAATACAACAATTTTCAGTGTATTGCTTTCATATACAGGATTGCATATAAAAATTAAAATTATGTTAATTATTAAATACATAAAATAAATCTTAAATGGTTAACTATAGGTTGGTTATATCTACTGACTTTGTAGATGTTTGTCCGCCCAAAGCAGCCTTCTCTACCCCTGCCTATCCTGGGCTATAATTTTCCAGTTTTCTGAACTCAGCTCATTCGCATCTTTGTTGATTCTGTCTATCTATCTAGTTTTGGGGCTCCCACGTGGTCTCTTGCCTACTATATTGGCATTCATTGATTTGTAGAGGCGTCCTGATGGATGCTTCGAGCCACATGTTCCGCACATCTTAACCCCCTTGCTTTCATATAGTTAGATATGGACTCACCAGTCTCTGCAAGCTGTTCAATGCCACTTCTTCTCCACGTGTTAATGCTCTTGTCTCAGGTCGCTCCTGTAATTGTACGAAGGACTTTTCGTTCAAATATGTTGATCCTACTTTCTAAGGTAGCTGTTAAGGCCCAGGTCTCGTAGCTGCCTTTATCATGGTATTGTACACTCTTAACGTACAGATTTTTCAGAATTTCAGTATTCTAGCCAGAGAGAAGAAGGCTCTGATACCTTGGTCTATATCAGTCCAGTGATAATAAATCCATTGAAGAATAAATCAAATATTGCATGAAAATGGACATTTTTGGTATAGTAAAAAAAAATCAACTATCTATAACAATAAAAACAGTTAAAATTAGTAAATTTTAGTTACAAGCTCAATGTATGTCTAAAGAAACTAAATAAAATAAATTTTTAATTTAGAAAACATAACCTTCCTAAAATTTTATTATTTATATTTTATTTGACAAAAATATCCATTAATTACCATATCCATTGAAGAATAAATTAAATATTGCTTGAAAATGAACATTGTTGGTATAGTAAAAAAAATCAACTATCAAATTTTAGTTACAAGCTCAATGTAAGTCTAAAGAAACTAAATA
>NW_027109464.1:0-1159 GCF_000696795.3 Halyomorpha halys
GATTTAAATAGATTTGCATCAGAATAAATATCCACATTTTAAAATTAATGACTTTCACATAGCTATCTACGGAATATATAGTTAGGGGAACTATTGCGAATGTGGATAGTTACAATTTCCAGTTGTGACACAAATTGTTTCAATAGAATCGATGTTTTTAATTTTTTTGATTTTCTCAAAACTGTTTCAACGATTTTAATTAAAGTCGGCATTTAAATGTACATTTGAACAATGTTTAAAAATCCGAAAGGCCTCATTCACACTGAAATAATTTTACAGGGCTTAGATGCGAATATTTCAGAAATATTCCAGTAAGGTATATTTAATATTGTTTATTTGAAATAATTAACAATCTCAAATTGTTAGCACTAAAGGAAAACGTATAAATGTAAACTATGAAAAGATTTGAGAATTAACTTGAAGATATTTTCGCTAAAAATGGTTATATATATAATAATCACATCTATATTAATTTTTTCATGGTTATAATTTATTATATTTACTGTTAATTATTTTTATTGCCAAAATTCGTAATTATTACGTAGGAAATATTCGTCTTAAAGAAGAAAATACTTTAAGATAAACGACCAAAGGGTCCTTAGGAAGAATTTATTAATAATGTTTAATTAATAAAAATCGTTTGAAAAATATCAAAATGAATATAAAAATAAATCACTAATAGAAATAAAAATTACTTGAAAAATATTTATTATTATTATATTATGGGTAAAAAATATTATAAAATAAAAAAATATTATAGTAATAAGTAAAGATTAAACTGCAACTTATTACATAGGTGATAGAAATATTAAATTAAATTCTCATTTAAGATTTTTTATTTCGTTATTTCTTTTATGATAATTAAATTAAACTCAGCTCACCTAAAAAGTAATTATTAACGAAGCTAATTTAACCTTTTTTGTATTTAGGCAAAAGATATAACGGGGGGATCATCTTTTCATTTATTTTGGAGCCTATACCTCCCCACTCCTACAGCTGGAATAAAAGACCCTGTTAGTGCGGATTAGGTCCTGGATTAATGAAAACTTTACCAGCCCCATTGTTTATTTTTCTTCCCTCACTTCTCACGTTACATAGTGTTGGCTTCGTAGGAAAATACATCTTTCGCCGAAAAAATTATTTATATACACTAGGGTAT
>NW_027109465.1:0-4854 GCF_000696795.3 Halyomorpha halys
ACGCTTTAACATAGATCATGAATACCCCTAATATATGACGTTTCTAACTAATTATTGATCATTTTTAAGCCCAATATACAACATATTATATAACCGTTTTTTAATTATAGTAATGGAGGATTGTTTTTTTTAATATTCTATTATTTACCAAATGATTTATACATACATTTTTAAAAAATGGTTGATAATGTTTAATGCATAATTTTAGGAACTGGGTTTGAAAATGAACAAAAATCTTTGTTTCAATTGTACGAGTCTGTCCCATAAGCTGTTAAATAGAAGAATATATGACCCATACTACAAAATAGTGAAGATTATTATTTTGAAAATAAATACACTAAAAATAAAAACACTACTAAAGATAATTACTAAGAAAAATTATATAAAGCAGATCCCTGCTCTTTTGCATTAAGCCAGTAGAGTTCAAAGTATAGTTTTAGACTTCATGGGTAATACTGGGCCAAGATTTTCTTAAATGAGTTTGTTATATGTCTAAACAGGGTCTTTTTCCATTGGAGCCTGGCTATCACTTATTGACTGAAATGTTATTAACTTCATTAAGTAACTTACCAAGCTATATTCACTAATATCTATTGTAAAAATATTTGTTTACAGATTTCCTTGATAATTTTACCCGACTAGCGAAAAATAAAGTGTATAATCCGTCCGTTCGTGGCAATGTGACTATTGAGCGAACGGCTCAACCTATTTCCAATTTTCAAGTCTCAAATTATTCAGACCCGCTGGTCCCCACCAAAAATTCGTATCCCGCCTAAAACATAAATTCATGTATGGCTTAGCTTGAGGTCTCAGCGGGTCCATTTCAGAATATAAGTTTATGGATAGCTGAATCTTAAGTCTATAACCGAAGAGATATTTTTCAGAGAGGCGAAGTAATTATTATTCTGTAAACTGTTAGTTAAAGATAGCTATCATAAATTATGCAGTTTTGTCAATTGTGAGAGTTGAATATACTTATAGTATTATACTGTATTTACGAATGAGAATGATATCGCGTACATTTCCAAAGAATTAAAGAGAAGGAAACATATCTGATGCGCAGGGTTAAACTATTATAAGATAGAATTTGGAACAAAGTTGTAATTATACTGTTACATGAAGGTGATAAAAAAAAAAAAAAAAAAAGAAATGCTTTTTATTTACTATTTTTGTCAAAATGAAAATTTCCCCATAGAAATTATCCCATCTATCACCCCCCAATATCACCCCATCGGGTGGCCCATAATGGACGTTACAAGGAGAAAATAAGGACATTTTTTTCCTAAATAAATCAACACTAATTGGTTCCTAAACAATATAACAAGCTCTCATCACAACAAAGGTTTACTCTGACTTGAATGGAATATACAATTCAAGGAAGGAACCTTTATTAAAAAACATATCAAATATTCTCCCAGATATTTGTTAACCATTAACTAAGTTGTTCAACCATTATGGGAATAAAATTAGTTTGCCATACTGTTGGGCTAACGTATTTCTTAACGTGTATTGTGGTATTTGTTTAAGTCAGATGGATACAATCGGAGGTTGTTCAACCGAACTTTGTTTTGGTAAAATATATGTTAAACTAAATATGAAGCAGATTCAGAAAGTTAAAAAGTTCTTATAAAACACTCAAATGATTAATTTATTATCAGAATACTAATATGATTAGACATGGGCAAAACTGTTTTAACAAAATTATAAATCAAACTGTTACTGCTACTTAAAAAATGAAACTAAGTTTGTGGGTCCGTGGGGAAACTTTGCCGCACTTCCTAAAATGTATATAAAACCTAGAAATCAGTACTGGTTAAATTTAAGGCTGTCATCATAAAAGAACAAAGCACAAAATAAAAAATTTGTTTTAAAATTCTTTGAAAAATACTAATGTTTCAAATACAATAAAATACTAGCAGAAAATTTAGTCAATATAAATCTGGACTAGAATAAATTCAAATTATAATTTGTTTAATTGATTATAAATAACTTTTTATTATATTAATATCAGTATGTTACTGAAGGGGTGTTTGAAATTACAAACAAAAACATCGGAAGACTTCTCATCATAAATTAGAACTGGTTTACTAAGGGAAAACATCTCTAATTTCTGGTTTGTCCCACAGACCCCTAGCCAAATTTTTGAAAAAGATATCTGAGAAAGAGATTAATAATTAAAACTGACATATGCTTCTTAATCACAGATAGAATTTAAACAACTATAAGATCACACTTGCCATAATACTTGTAACCATTTTTCTTTAAAATTTTTACATGTTGTTTAGTGGAGAATAATAGGAGGAGGAAGAAAAACACCAGAAAACATACGATTAACTTGAAACTTGACTTAGCAAACACCATGTATGTGTTTATACCCCAAATAGATTGAAAAATTTCATAATAAAATAAAGTGTCATCTTTATTACGAATAAAGAAAGACATTTCAGATCCCATAAATGAAAAAGAGGTTTATATCAAGGTTAATATGTGCGTAATTTAATAAAAAGCTGGATAAACAATAAAATGTTAACTATTAAACATTATATTGTTTTACACTATGATAATAATAACAATAGATGAGATTTGCTAGTTTTAACCATTTATTACCAACGATTCTTTGTTACTCTTCAGCATTGAGATAAGTTTTCGAATTTTGGCTATTAAGAATCAATACAGTTTATACAGTATTCAATATCTTCAACATATGCTGATACACTCATCTGGACGTTTTCCGAAACCTGCAGATTCGGTACAGTAGATGAAATCCAAAATATAATTGGAAAAGTAGATACAAGAAATTATCAAGTAGATAATTATTAGTGGAGAGCGTTGCTTCCTCAGCGAATGTATTATTATTTTCATCAGCAACAATTGATCGTAATAATATAAATAAGATAGGTCGAGTGGCGGTCAATAAAGGTATCAAAATAGTAAAAGAAAACTATTTATTGTTAAACAACGTTTCGCCCCACTTCGTTGTTATATATGTACAAATGTTTTTGTTATATTTGCCATTTTTGTCAATAATCGGTTAGTATCGATTCTTCTTTTCTTCGGTTAGTTGGCATCCTATCGTACTTTTTCAAATAAAAGTAATCATTAACATAATAATAGGAATATCGTCGGCATATGTCAAAAAGAAATTTCCACTTACTATATTCGTGTTTCTTCCTTGACATTGTCCCCAACCGATTTCTCCTCGATTGTTACCATAGCTGGGGATTTGGTCGATACGAAAATAGCTGAGAGCTCTGTATGTGAATAGAGTATAAGCTACTGTGCCGTATCCCATATATCATGTTTAGATCGCATACCGGGCCAACAGATATCCAGGGAATGCAGCACATTTTCACCACAGCTTAACGTCCTTGTTCCCCTCTCGATTCCGCATTTTTACTGTTTTATCGTTCATGCCAATTAATTTTATTGTTCGTGTGTATAGATTATCAATAATCTTTAATATCCTTCATCTTTTACTCCATTATAGTTTAGTTCAGATTTGACATTTTGAGTTATATATACAATTATTTTAATGTTGATACTTGGGCAACCGCTGGGTCATATTCCTTAATGAAATTCAAATAGTACAAGAGCCCAATATGAGAAAAAAGACTGATTTTTTTATTGCTTTAATAAAAACTATATACAATCACTAGTCAAAATTGATAAATCTTCCACGTATAGGCAGGGGAAATTAAAAATTATGGTTGTTTAAAAAAGTTAAAAAAATATATTTTTCATTCAGAGCGCTATGTCGTAAAAACTACCTACAGCACTAGAAAACCTAATAGAACATAATTAAAAAAAGAGTAAATTTACTGAAAAATCATTAGTTTGTGAATTTATTGTGGGAAATCTAAATCTCAGAAAACATAAGACGCATAGATGTCTATTAGCGCTCAAATTAAAGCCAGTTTAATGTGCCATAAAGTATATTATTACATAATTCTTCTTAGGAGATGATGATATTTTCATGATAGTGCATGATATTTTCTAAAATATATATATTTTTAGTTGTTCAGAACAAATTTAATATGCAAAATTCATATTCATATACAAATATCATAAAAACTACTATCCCTACGAAGGTAACTTTTTAGTACATTAAACTGTCTTAAATTTGAATGATGGAAGACATTTTTACGTCAGATTATTTCTTGAGATACTGTTTTTCATAAGTCAGTTTCTTCTAGCAACTTCTTCTTAATATATTTTGGCAAATATCGTGAAAACTACTGCTACTACTAAGATAAATGTCATAAACTACTTTATAGCACATGAAACTAACTTTAATTAAGTGCTAGTAGATATCTGTACGTATCATCGTTAAATAAAGTTTACACAAAATGAATTCACTAACTATAGATTTTTTTATTTCATGAAATGTTCCTTTTTAAAAACTGTATCTCGGGAACAATTGAACATAGGGCTATTTTAGCAAATTTATTGAACTTTAAACTCTATTAGGTTATCTACAGTTGTAAGTAGTTTCATATACACCAAGTGTATTTCCCTTAACTATACTGGGCAGACTCATCAATTTTGACTAGTAATTATTCGTAGTGTTTATTAAAGTAATCCTAAATTGGGGTGAGATAACGGACTTTTTTTCCACCAGGCTCTTGTACTAAAAGTGTTACTATTAGTGTTATAGGTTCAACTTGGCACAATTTCGCTGATTGATACTTTTTAATTCCTAAGTATTAGTGCTTGTTGTCAGTAGTTTGAATATTTTTATTTAATAACTAATACTATTATTGGAATTCATTGTGAAACAGGACCTTGGTCGATAAGGAATAATGAAATTTAGTATAACACTATACAATTTTATACATACAAACGTGTGTTTCTAAA
>NW_027109466.1:0-1261 GCF_000696795.3 Halyomorpha halys
TTTTTTTTTTTTTCTTTTTTTCTTTTTGATGATTTCTTCAATAATATAGGAATTATTCTAAATGCTCTAAAATTTTTGTTTAAAAGATAAGACAGCTGTTTGTACTGTGTAGAGCACGACAATCTGGTATAAATTAGTAATAATTTTAAGCGAAATTATTATTTATGTAACTTTTCTTTTAAGACATTTCATAAATAATATTGATTTATGAAATGTCTCAAATCGATTTTTAAATTCACTTTCTGAATGCAAACTGAAATTTTATTCAAATTGAATAAAATTGTTTTTATAAAATTATGGAAACACTTTATTAAAAAATTCTTTGAATAAAATGTTTCCTCGTTCTTTGTCGGTTCTCAAATCTAATTTAAGTTAGTACAAAGGATAATAATAAAACATTTTTAAAAAAATTAATAACATTATTAAAAAAAAATAAATTTTTTTTTTGGATATGGTTTCGAATTTTTTCAATTAACTCCGTCGGTATATTTACGATTTAATACAGCATAAAGATATATTTATGAAGACTGTATATGTTTGAGTTATTAAATTAGCATCTAATAAATAAATTCTAGGGTGAAAGCTGATTTTATAGGTTGTTTATTTTTATCATCTTCCACCTACATTGCCAATATTTATATTCATCTTCATTTTGTTTCTTTTTATAGTGAAAAGAGTTTAACCAGTCATTTGTCGCTGCGTGATAATTTCTTTCACGTTAATTGTTTTTCGGGTCTGAAAAGTGCTAGAAGGAGACTGTAGTTCCCATCTTCCTGGAATTCGCATTCTCTTATATTATCTAATTAGTTCGCAGTCTCTTCCTTCTATGTCTCGTGCCTTACATTACTCTAACAGATCTGGGTAAGCGTCCAGCCCTCTTTCCCTCACAATATACCCTCCTCGCGAGACATTATCTCACGCACAACTAAGGCTGCTATAAAAATATTCAAGTTGTAAGGATCTTTCTCACGTGCGACGAGTGTATTTAATCCATAAAAATGTTTTTTCCTCGAGGGAAAACATTAGCAGAACTAGGGAAACGTAGGCTTAAAAAGGCGGGAACTTCATTAAGTACATTCATATTTACTATGAATTGTATTTCGATACTATAAGTGTAAATTAGGGTGGTCTTAAAATAAAAATTTGTCTTTTCATATTTTTATTTCATCGCTGCCCCGTATGAATATTATTTTTTTTGCAAATTTTTGATTCTTTTTATAACTTTGTCTGTCTAAAATA
Organism: Halyomorpha halys; assembly: GCF_000696795.3. NCBI lineage: Eukaryota > Metazoa > Arthropoda > Insecta > Hemiptera > Pentatomidae > Halyomorpha > Halyomorpha halys. The sequence goes on from NW_027109466.1 coordinate 1,240, forward strand.
TTATATTATGTTTATTTCTATT
>NW_027109466.1:3842-4985 GCF_000696795.3 Halyomorpha halys
TAAACTATTGCTCAAATTTATTTAATTGAATTTTAATAAATTAAGACATTAAATTAATGGAGATATACCACAAACTATGATAATACTCGTTGAGGCTCTTCAACAGTTGTTCATCTTCTACGATAAAAAATTCAAAGAAAAAAGAAAAAAAATTGCTTAAACAGGGTTTACTCAATCTTTTTCAAACGTTCTTGGATACACAGCTTAATTTATTTTTTCTATAATTTATAACGCAATAATGTGATGAAACGTATAGTAAAGGAACCCAATGAAAAAATCTAACCCGAAGAACATACAATTGCAAATAATTTATAAAATTATTTTTTAATGTTACAGTGTAAGTAATGAAACAACGTTAAATTTTTCGAAGACTGGGGAAATAGCTTACCAAACATTTGCAGGCATTTTGGATTTGCGGCAAGTGACAAACGTGGGGTCGGGCTTGGTAATTTATGTAACTTTAGAAAAAGAAGGTGGTCTCGAGGACTGTCTTTCTGACCTGAGGTTTCGGGACCGCGCCACCCTCTTAGCAGTGCTATCTCCCGTTAGTTCTCTATACATCTCGAAAAGAGCAATTTCGGTCATCGTCCCGCTAACAACCTGCATCATCACTCACCAAAGTTTGTAGAGTGGCCCGAAATAGATTTAGCACAAATTAAATACTGGCCTAATGTAATATAAAATTTTTAAAAAAATAACAAATATTATTTATCAAGAAAAAATTCTTTAAACAAAAAAAACTTGACTGTGGTCCGTTTAATCTGGCCAATAAGAATCAGAAAGAGAGAGAGAGAAATATTGCTTAAAATAGTTAGGTCACCCAACTGTCTTACATTGCTAAATACACAGCATACTTGTACCTAGACAGTTTTTATCGAGTTCTTTTACTGTATAGGCATAGAAAAGTACATTTATAATGTACTAATGTAATTAATAGTAATACATAATTTTTTTGTTTTAGCATTTTTATTCTCTTTTTCTTTCTTTCTATTTTTTTGTTTTTTATCCTAGTTTTCCTTGGTTTCAATTCGATAGGATAGAAAGAGTATTCAAAATTATTCAAGTAATTAAAAAAAATAGTCAATTTTTTTTTTTATTAATTTATTTATTTTTTTAAAACTGTATTAAAAAAGTTGCAGCTAG
>NW_027109466.1:6750-7810 GCF_000696795.3 Halyomorpha halys
TCACCCCAATTTTTGATTACTTTAATGAAAACTATGTATAATTACTAGTCAAAATTGATGAGTCTGCCAAGTATAGGTAGGGGGATTAAAAAATGACGACTGTTTCAAAACCTTAAAAAAACATTAATTTTTCATTCGGAGCTCTATATCTTAAAAACTACCTTACTACACTAGAAAACCTAAGAGAACATTATTTAAATAAGAGTAAATTTGCTGAAATATTAGCCCTAAAAGAGCTATTTACTTCTAATAGTTCTCGAGATATAGCTTTTTAAAAAGCAAAAGTTCTTAAAATCTTCTGAAAGATTAGTAGTTAGCTAATTTATTTTGAGAAATCCATATCTCAGGAACTATGAAACGTACATATGTCTATTAGCACTCAAATTAAAGCTAGTTTAATGGACTATAAATAAGTTTATGATCTTTACCTTCGTAGGAATAGTAGTTTTCATGATATTTACTAAAATAAATTGATTTATAGTTGTTCGGACAATAAGTTTGATATATGAAAAATTTCATTTCAGAAACCATTGGACGTACAGATGTTTGCCAGCGCTCAAATTAAAGCTAGTTAAATTTACTACAAAATAGTTAATTATGTTTATCTTCGTAGGGGAAGTAGTTTTTATGATATTCACATATGAATATAAATTTGGCAAATGAAAATTTGTCCGAACAACTTTAAATCAATTTATTTTAGCAAATTGCATGTAAACTATTACTCCTACGAAGATAAACATCATATAATACTTTATAGCTCATTAAACTAGCTTTAATTTGAGTTCTAATAGACATCTGTACGTCAAATTATGGTGCTCATTCGACGCAGAATTTAATGATAATTAATTTCTTATATCTTTCTCGCTAGGATGCACTGTTTAGAAGTTATGTTTATTTTTTATAGGAGTTTCCAAGCTAAGTGAGATAGAAACTAATTTTTTAAATTAATTCCAGATTTACTATGCGTTAGTTCTATGAGTTTTTATGCATGCATGCTCCTTTACTATAAATATTATTTTTAAGAAATCCCACTTCCAATAATTCGGCTTTCCTGAATTAA
>NW_027109467.1:0-2447 GCF_000696795.3 Halyomorpha halys
GAGCCGAATATTTGAATTCAAATCTCCCGCCATGTGTGACGTCATCAAAATGCTGGCTTCTGATTGGCTCCTCACGGAAGTGTCCCAGCTCGCCCATATTCTCTCTACTGCCGATGGTGCTGCTATCTATCGGTCACCGTCTGAACTAACAACCCTGCACTCTGGTGGCAAGTCGAGGAACTCCCTCCACAAAAAAATGTCCCAGCTCGCCCATATTCTCTCTACTCGCCAGCCTAAATATTTGACTGGTGACACAAATTTGAATAACCAACCTAGAGAAAGAACTCAGCAAATGACGACGATGAACTTGGGCTTATTGTGAAAGAAAACCCCTCCCAGACAGTTAAAGGGCTTGCAGCAAAACTCAATACAGTTTCTCGGCACTTAAATACCGTTGCCAAAGTAAAAAGAGTAGACCTCGTGAACTTAATGAGAGGCATCAGCTGAAGCGTTAGGAAGCATGCCTTTCATTACTTACTAGATAAAAAAAAAACCAATCCTTTTCTCGAAATGATAATTACTTGTGATGAAAAGTGGATTGTATATGACAACAGGCGTCGTTCAGGCCGGTGGTTTAATACCGATGAAAGACCGGGATACATTCCATAACCAAATTTGCATTAAAAAAAAAAAAATTATAGGTTTCTGTACGGTAGTCAATGGCAGGATATGTTAATATTGACTTAATTCATCAAAAACTTGTCAAAAACCAACCTGCATTTCATATGAAACGACCCAATAATTAAAAATAATTATAAAGCTACTATAATATAAAAATAAAGTAGTTCTGCCCGCTCTATATAATCCCCCGGCTAAGCCCGTTATAATGTAAAACCCGCCTTCAGAGAACCAAGACTACTAATCTTAAAATATCACTTTGGTGACAAAAGAACGGTTTATTGTTGATATGTGTGTAATTTGTATGTACCTATGACTTGTTTATTAATATTAAAAGGAGGATGAGAAATAAAAAAATAAATATTTATTGTACCAATAGTTAGCAGCCAAAGTGGTAAGAAAAGTCCACTGAGTAAATACATCAGATATATTTAAAGCATTGTTTAAAAAAAATATTTTAAAGCAGCTCCGCAGAACCCCTAGTTTACGTTATATCATATGGAACTAACTTAGAAATATAATAACATCCGCGTACAGTGGAAAAAGCCGATTTAAATAAAAATACTTCAGTTTTGAAATCAAATTTATTTTCCAATGATAAAATCCCTGTAGAATATGCCATAAAAAAAAAGTTTTCATAAAAATTCACCCACCAGGTGAGGGTGCGCACCACCAGTTAAGACGCCCAACAGAATCTATTGACGCGACAAGTTATGAGGTCCGGGAGAAATTTTGGTCAAAGCTTTTTCGTCACATTTTGAAGGGAAAAAAGGAGATTTACTCAAAACAATAATATTTTAATTTCTCAAATATTAAGCATTTTTAATAATATATAAAAATAAATAAAGTAAGGATCTTCGTTTCTACATCCATGGTGGAATTCTTTGCCAATATCAAGGATCCTTGGAATATCATTAATGAAAAATTAGTCATTAATAGTTGACAATCTGATCAATTGTTGAATGCAAAGTTACCTTCTGCAACCTCCAAACCTTAATATTATGCCAAGAAAAAAGGCTCTTTATCTGATTTGAATGATTTTTAATAAGTTTAAAATTCGATATTAATTCGATCTAAAAAAAAATTATAGATCCATTAATTATCACCAACAGTACAATGTGAACCCGTATACTTTTTTTGTTTGCGAAAGAACGGGCAATAGATCGGGACACCAACGAATAGCTAATTGACAGGGCGGTTTAGCACCATCAAGAGCAACTTAAAAAAAATTGAATTAATTCAATGGTCCCTAACTCCGCTTCAGCTTTATCTTGCCAATGATATACTAAGTCAGCCATACCTAACCTTTTGTCAAATATTTATGATGGTATTATCGTTAATTAAGAGCCCCTACGCGGGACAGTTAAACCAAAGATGGACGTCCAGATTCATTATGTAAGGATAAGACTGATGGATCACCGTGAAAATTTTGAAAACTGATCATTTAAAATTTGAAGTGGAGGTTGCGAGTGCTTCGTTCATATCGTGCGTTTCATTTTATTCTATGATACCGTTATATGCCAAAATAATGGCCAGGCTTTCTGTTTATTATGAAGGATCTACACTTTTACCGCTTGTCGCAATTACAAGACTTGTACAAACACTTGGTAAACAATGGAAGCAACAAACGTCAGTAGCCACACGTTTGTTTTGTTTTTTTGACTTTAGTCCGCTATAACATTCGATTTTGTTATGAAAAGGAACAAAATAAAGACCTGCTAAATAAAAGGAAATATCATAAATTAAGGCTGCAGATGACTAAGATTCATATAAATAGTACTACATAACCTATAAATTCAACCATCTAGAATTTTTATCGGAAACTTTTT
>NW_027109467.1:3235-14000 GCF_000696795.3 Halyomorpha halys
ACATACCAACTTAAACACCTCATCTACTCACCAGGGCTGTCACTCAGACTCAAATTACTCATATACAAAGTAATACTACGACCATCACTTAATTGCTTACATTTTTAATTGCTTTTTTCAATTGCTTTTTTACATTTTTCATTTTAATTGCTATACATATAATATATACATACATATAATATCTACATAAATATCTATTTGCGCTATGTTAAATGAAAAGTAAACTGCAAAAGTCGATTAACAAGATTTGAAGCAATGTATTTCTACCAAATTGATAGGATTTTAAAATGTACCATCTTAAATTAGAGTTAATTGTTGAATTCGAAGGTTAGGGAGCTCGATAATTAATTAAAACACAGAGAACATAAACATATATATATTGGCAATTTCATAGCAGTGCTAACACAAACGTGTGGATGAAGCACAAGCGTCCTTCGATTTGTGCTTAATAACCGTAACTCCACGGGTCGGCCGCCAATTCAGGCCAACTTGAACCTGCAAAGCCAAATAACCCATCCACACGCCTGCGCATGCGCGAATTTGTCATTGTTTGGCATACGTGTATTGGCACTTTAAAAATTTAAAGTGACAATACACAAATCCTTACTGATCGATACCTCACAAGCAAGCGTCAGTTTTACTGATTGTCGTATTCGTAAAAGTGCCTCTACACTTTGTCTAATAATGGCAAACAGAAGCGTGAATATGGGTTATTTGCGTTGACTGGTACAAGTTGGTCTGAATTTGTGACCGACCAGTCGGGTGTCGTTTTTTGGACGCAAATCAAAAGGCGCTTGCGTTGCTTCCACATATTTGTTTGCAGTTTGTACTGTTTTAGAACTGCCAACATATGAATATTTGGGCTCCCTGTGTTTTAATTAATTAAGAATTTCCCCAACCTTTGAATTCAATAATTAACTCTTGTTAAGATTATATATTTTAAAATTCTATCGATTCAGTGTAGATACATTGTTTCAAATCTTGTTAAGTGACTAGCGTTGTAGGGGTCTCTTAAGACTTTATTTATCAATCATATTTTATCCTAAGTTGATAATGTTTTCTGGAGGCCAACAGTTCTAGTCTTGGGATAGACGGGATTAAAAAATTTGGACTTTTGACCAGTCAGTTTTTGTTTTTTTTTAAGTTAATTAAGAGCTTTACACTTTAGTAAACAACAGTAAGCGTAAAGCACTTGGTAAACTTAAAAAAAAACTGACAACGAAAGCTCACATTTTTTATAATGTCATTTAAGAATGATTTTGGAACCATTTTTTAACTCTAAGGAACCATTTTTTTTTTTTTATTATTATTAGTTTTCTTTTGGTAAATTTTAACTTTAGGTCCTCCAAAAAGGCGGAGAATCTTTGGATTGATATCCAAAGAGTAGATCAAGGGTTTAATGTCAAACCCCAGAATTATACCTATGAGAAGAATAAGGACGTTAATATATATATAAATATAGGAGAGTTAGATGTATATGTAGAGATTAGATGTAATATTGGTAAATTTTCCAAAGATTTTCCTAGGTGTTGGAAATTTTTAAATCAGATTAGAATTGTTGGAAAATTTCATATCCAAACAATTGTTGTAGGGACGTCTTGCATAAGTATACACGATATAGGTAATGTATATTTGAATTCTTTTTGAAAAATTAATTAAACCATTAAAATGTATATAACATTGAACATTATATAGCATTAAAATGTATATTACCTGTTAAGTAAACATAAAATAAATCCTTCATGTCTATTTTCTGGTTATAGAGTCAAATGATTTAAATATGTATATCTAATATTTTTATTTCGTAATATATATTCCAATATTTAATATCGAATACTGAAGAGTCAAACAGTAGAATTAAATAGTCCAAAAAAAGAACAAGGAGTCGTGAGTAACGTCGGTCGTAAACATAAAAAAAGGTATTAAATAACGATATTTTTAAGAGGAATCAAACGTGAACCAAGGAGCTACAGCTGAAAAATTTCGCGTATTATGTATAACCTAAACTTTAACCAAAGGGGGAAAGAAACAACTTCCAGGGACAGAAATTTTCCCTCTTGAAAGATATGGTAACTAACCTAAAATGACCAGGAGTCGTAAATACTCGAGTACCTTCGAGTTATCGACGTACAATCTGGTCAAGTAATAATGGTTTCCCGCCTTTTAGGAGAACCTAAAGTAAACATTTTTTTTTTTTTGGACATAACTCCCTTTACGCATTGTAACTACTACAATTTAAGTAAAAAATTTCTCAGTTTTAGTTGTTTGGGGTCTTATACGATTGATGTTCATAAGTAATCACTTCGACCAATAGTCAGTAAAACGTACATTAAAGTGATAATTTCTTAAGGGCGGCAGAATTCCTCGAGATCTATGAACATAGTAAATTATAACAAACAGTCCTGAACTATTGCGACTGTGGAATTTTTCTGGCAAAGAAAAATGTTAGGCATATCTATAAATATTTACAATGATGAGAGATAGTTGACCGTGGATGATGAGTAAATATTTACATTTCAGCAGAAGCTAATTTAAAAATAGATCTTAAATTTTGTTTTAATTATATGTAAATAATATTGCTAATTTCCTTTAATTGAGGCACACCTAATAAAAGTGTTTTTAATTGGCCGTATTCTAAAGACTGGATTTACTTTCTTTAATAGGGTCCTCCTACTGACCGCTCCAAACCAAGTAGGGTTGTCACCAACTAACCCCAGTCAACGGTACAATCTTTGAAATAGATCATATAAAAGGAAAAAAAAACCAACTTTATTTTGAAAGATGTGTCACTCACTATTAAAGCAAAGCAGTGATATCATCAAAACAAAATTTTAGATATACTTTCAAATTGTTTTTCGATGATTTTTAAACGTATTTGTAAATATGTTAAAACTTTGTGTTTCGTCAAAAAATCACATAGCTGCAGTAGTTTACGAATTACACGAATTAAGTTCAGTGTTATAACCGAGTTGAATCTCCTGGGACGGCGTCCCCACTGCACTTTCCTACGCTGTCACTGCTTAAATATCATATTGAAGAAACAAATTAGTATCACTTTGTAGGTTACTATACTTCTGATTTTTCCAAAACGTAAATGAACCAATATTTCAAATAGCCAAAGGTTAAACATAGTAGCTTACATTATTGAGACAAAATATATTAACTCACCAGATTTCCAGTTGGGAGATCTAGATTGAGAAAACTTTTCTGGAATCCAATATAATAAATGGAGGCACTAAAACGACATCAAACATTAGATTACACGACCTTAGTAATTGGTATAACTATGAATATCACTATTACTGTAAGTTCTGCTTTAGTAAAAATCACCCGATACCGCCAGCAGAATCTCACCAGTAGTACCACCTGATGAAATAGAAATCATCTAAAATAGCTGCTATCACTGACATAAACTTTTTCGAAATAACTAGAGAATTTATATCTTAAATTTTGAGTATCACATAGTTAAAAGCATCTCACGTCAAAAGGTATTTTTTTAATAGCATTTGTAGATCTGAAAACCAAGATATGAATTTTCCTGTTTTTATCACTTTAGATTCAGTAATATCTAATGACGTCTATATTACTGATTTAATTATATCTCAGCTATAATTAATTATAAACTAATCCCTCTACGGGCCCTTTTCATGGGGGAGGTTGGCCCAAGGGCATACGCAGGATCAAAACTAGGAGGGGGACAAGCCATAATCGTTCAGGTTATGAGTTTTCAGCACGGAAAAGGCGAATGAAACAAAAATTTGAAGAAAATTATATATAATTATATCCGTGTTTTATTAATGATTACAATTATTTGATTAAAAAAAATTATTTTTATTAAATTAATTATTTTTTACTTCTTGGGGGCAGCTGCTCCAGGGTACTCCCATGGGTTGAACATACACTTGGAGCATTCTGTATAAGTGAGTTTTGAAGTTCCTATTAAGGTTTTTATTTCTCTATTAATTATAATGGATATTGGGCTGTGTTGTGTCTCGAGCACTTTAGGATATGGGGCCTTCAAATTATATTCTGAACAACTTTGGGTCATCAAAAGAATTAAACAACAAACTGGTTAAAATCAAATCTGGTTAGAACATTAAATTTATTTAATGTTCGAAAGGTGACAAACAAATAAACTATGGACTAATGCCCGAGATGGCACTGTCCTCCAATATTTTAATGTATGTTCCAGGTTTTTAATTTAGCCAGACATTTTTAAAAGAACTATAGTCTTAAACAAACCCAGATCACAAGTGGCCGCTTGGTCTAGGGGTATGATTCCTGCTTTGGGTGCAGGAGGTCCCGGGTTCAAATCCCGGAGCGGCCCGTTATTTTTTATAAATTGATTTCTTAAACCAGTGCTATAAATTTTTAAAGAAGTTTGTTTTTTATGAAGAATAAAAGGATTTTCTTCTTTTTTACCTATTACATATTTTACAGATGTCATTCAAGGCAAAATATTTGGCTTGGCTAAATAGTTCATTCATTAAGTTAAGTAGAATAGAATAGCTTGAACTAACATATTCTGATTCTTGGAATTATTATTTAACTTTTAAATTAGGGAGGAAAAAATGAAAACTTATATAAGTAAATAGAGTAATCTAATCTTATGATCCATCCAATCAAGTATAAAAACGATTCATGATTTTATTGCACTTTTTTTAATAAAATATATTTTTATCAACACAAAAATTTAAAGGAACTATATTCTGTAAAGAATTTGTCAAAAATATAATGTTAAGGTTATTCCAGATGATTTTTTTACAATGTAGTGTAATATCACTTTGCATAGCTTTGTAGATTACTTTGTATGGCCAACAAATTGTGGAAGAACTATGTTTAGTTGCTATTGTTCTTCCATCTTCTTAGAAATGGTTTAGTTAGTAACTAAAATTTGTCAAAACATCCTTTCATTTGTTTCCTGCTTATTCTCCAAAACAGCATTAATTTACAGATTCTTTTACAGGACAGATTCTTTTACATCAGAGTGTATGATCGCTTATTCTTAGTGATTAAGCATCCATAATTCTGAACTTATCATTGTGGAAGGTTGAAGAAAATGTAAACACAAACAAAAACTAAGGATAATAGTTTAGTTAAACTAAGTGAGAAACCTGGCTCAATACAGGCATATAGTATTGATTTATAATAAATTATAACAGCCCAGTAGAGATTTATAGATAAAAACCATTGGAGTTATCAGCGTCAATTCCTGCAGACGCTAAGTATTTATTTACATATTTCACGAAATTATGCTATGTTCTAGTAAAACATCAGAGATTTTATTGAGTCTGTCATTCAGAAGAAAATTTATAATGCTATAATGGGAATCACGTCGACTTTCGATTTCAGCAACTGTTTCCAGTTTTACTCAATTTAGCTGATTTTTTAATCAGTCTCCTCTACTGGTTTTAAATATTTCAAAGGTAAGATAAGACCAGAGCTAATTCTGGGTCTTAGAGAGTGGATGCTACGGAAAGGATTCCCTGCTAATACTTTTGAATTACGATTGAACCAGATCTCCTCTTGTGAGATTGTGAAGTGTAGTATATATCTATAATATAGATTACATCAAAATTATAGTATAACTTTACATTACAATCTTTTGTTTGATAGTGTTAATTTATTATCACCAGTTTTATTTATGGTATGAATTATTAAAAATATAATGTTATAAAATATTATGTCATAAACAATACAATTATCACTCTACTGATCACATCTGGTACCATCTTTTCCTCTCTTAGCCATTAAAATATTCATCTCCAGCAATCAATATTAATATGATTTTGATCAGTGAGGAATATTGAATGGGAGTAATAATAGAATAAAAAGGTAATGTTTTATTCTAACTTAATTTGGTATTTGATTTCAGAATATATTGTTCCCATATTAAATTAATTAACTGTTTCCTTCCACTTAAATATAGTATAGATTTTGTTTTTAAATTTTGAAAAACAATTTATCATTTTTCAAGCTAAACCTAAATTATATTAAACATGTTATCAGGTAATACTAAATCAAGTATAATATAAAAATGTATTTAAAATAATTTAAAAAAGAAATCATATGAACAAATTTATTTTACACCTAACTCGTTAATAAAAAAAACAATAAACATAATTTGATAAATACAGAAATTATTAACCAAAATAAAACTGTTTAAGACAATTTATTGTTATAAAAATATATAAATAATAAAGGAACATAATAAAAATTGTCTCTAATTGCTTAATTTGATTCATACAATTTGAAGCAAGATGAGGAGCTCATCATTAATTTTATATTTTATGTTACCACAGTCTTTGAGTAGAAATAAAATTTTTTAACGAGTAAAAACTGTTAAAAATTATAAAACCTGTTTTAACATGAAAGTCTTATGAGTCATACTTCATTCATACCAGAATTAAACTTAAATTTGATTTTACAAAATGATAAAACACGATCTCATAAATAAAATATATATATTAATATCTAATGAAATTTTAACAATATTTATTCAATAATAATAAAATGAATGATGTTCACTATTTACAAACATCCACCATAGAAAAAAAAATTATAATTTTAATGTACAGAAATATAAATGGATGCCATGGATATAAATGTACAACTGTACATGAACATAAACATCGAATGTACAGATATCCCTCAGCTATTCTAGGCCAGGTGGGGCAGGTTCATTGAATGAGTCTGGAGGTTCTTCCTTAATGTCAATAGTCAGCTCAGAGGCAGGAGACAGCTGAGAGAAAAGTTTATCAAATTAATAAATAATTAATTAATAAAATTAAATTATAAATTTTCATTATTTAAAACTAAATAGAAACATACCGGCTCCTCTTTTATATGGAAGTCCATATTTGCTCTCTCTTCCTGCCCTTTAATGATATCCATAATATTTTGAGGAATATGAGCCCTCTGAAAACACAATAAATAATTAATAAATAAAAAATAGAAATAAATTTATTTTCTTCATTTTGAGATAAGTAGACCAAGAATTCTGAACAGTATCAGCAATAAATTAGTACTATCAGCATTTAAGAGTTATAGGACTTATAAGCTCATGGAAACTCCAATTATAAGCACCGATCTCTTATGTTTGATACAATACTATGCATGATACAAAAAGAGGGGTATCTGCAGAAAGAAGGGAAAACGGGAATGGTGCCAAGGTGCGGTACCATCATAAAGGTGACTTAATTTATTTATTGTTCCCATAAATATACATATTCCCAGTTGTTTTTTTGTTTCAGTTGCCTCTACAGACCTTGTAGATCTTTAACCGCTCAAACCAGCCTTCTCCTTGCCAGCCTGTCGAGGGCTACTGCTTTCCAGGTTGCTGCAAGCAGCACTTTTGCATCTTTGTTGATTCTGTCTCTCCATCAGGTTTTTGGTATATCGCCAACTATACTGGCATTCATTGTTGTGTAGAAGGATGCTGATAGATTGCTTCGATTAGCATGTCCCACCCATCTTAACCTCCTTGCCTTCATATCATGACATATTGACTGAGCCGTCTGTGCAAGTAGTTTACAATTAGTTCTTCACCTCAATGTGTTAAAGCTCTGATCCCAGATCACTACTGTAAATGTACAAAGGACTTTTCATTCAAATCTCTCGATTCTGCTTTCTAGAGTACCTCTTACAGCCTAGGTCTCACAGCCGCATATCAGAGCTGGCTTTATCATGGCATTGTACAACCTTAGCTTCAGATTTTTAGAGGTTTTTTGGGATTTCAGTATTCTCGACAAAGCTCTGTTCATATTTGTTATTATTTTATTGGAAGCGAAGCAGTGATGTACTCAAATCCCATCTGAGACTCCAATGGTCTTGACACATGGTATGCCAAAAGTTATCGGGAACCGGATCAATTTATCCACTACAGATCCCTTAATAGTGAACGATAATCAAATACATAATACTAAACTCAGTGAAATTTATTACTTACTGTTTATTGACTAATTACATTTTTTTAGTGGATAGTTAACAAATTCTTTGAAAATTATCAAACTATATCGAATTATTTCCAAAATTTACTTATTTAATGAAATATAGGGTGTTTTTTTAAGCCCGATAGAACTTGAAATTGTAAAAAATAACACAAAAAATTAAATTGTAATCAAAATTTTTTTTTTATTCGAAAGATCAATACGTGACATTAACATTTGAAAATGATTTCGGGCATATGGGCACCGCGACTGTTCTTGACGAAGCGCATTCTGGACGTCCAATTTTGGGCCACTTTTTCGAGCGCTGCTGGCCGTATGTCACGAATAACACGAACAATGCTGGCGTCCAAGGCGTCAATTGTTGCTGGTTTATCAGCATAAACCAGTGACTTCACGTAGCCCCACAGGAAATAATCGAGAGGTGTCAAATCGCACGACCATATGCGGCAATTTTGCTTATTAACAAACCCGTTAAGCCAAAAATGCGCCTCATCGCTGAACACAATTTTACAGAATGCGCTTCGTCAAGAACAGCCGCGGTGCCCATATGCCCGAAATCATTTTTAAATGTTAATGTCACGTATTGATCTTTCGAATAAAAAAAAAATTTTTATTACAATTTAATTTTTTGTGTTATTTTTTACAATTTCAAGTTCTATCGGGCTTAAAAAAACACCCTATACAACAAACACAAGTGTTTGGTTGGGTTATAATCCTGATTAATAGCAAAATCAAAAATAACTCAGCTACTCATTTTGAATAACTATTAGTATAAAATCCCTAAGGCATAAGTGACTTGTAAATTGCCGATAACAATTATGTTAATAGATATTTAATTTACCTGATTTTCAGTAAATTCCATTATGTGAGACAGCAGGGGTTTCCGTAAATCAGAAGCTTCTCTGAACACATCAATAAGCTGCTGTGGAGGAAGCTGAAGAAGAACCTGAAAACTAGCAGGTTGGGTCCTCTGACAACATTTAATGAAACCTTCCCAAACTTTTTTTTGCTTCCAGACCTGTAATCAAACAATAATAAAAAAAACATATAAATTAATAGAGATACAACCTATTTTGATATTACTCAACAATAAAATTTAATGAAAAGTAAAACTAGTACTGTACCATTCTAAGTCAAAGGTGTTTTAATAAACGATGGTAATGCTAGATCACATAAACTACAACCAGTTGATTATGAATATTTTTACAAATAGAAGGAAATTTATCATATTTTTTTTTAATTATACCTACAAATACTAATAAAGTATAGTATATATTGATGATGTGTACTAATGAAAAGTAAATGATGAGAAAGTTGACAATCAACAATAAAAAAAATCTGGTAAGGTGTATGCATCACATAACTTTCACTTAGTACTCTAAATAGGTCTCTAAGTTGAAATTATCACTATTTTTCTAATTGTCATAAATAAAACAAAAAATATCTAACAACCAATGATTGTGAAAATTACAAACAAATATTTTTTAATACTTGTTGCTATAAATACTATTTTAGGGTTTCTCAAGATGGGAATAACAAATATAAATTTTATTCCAGTCAATAATACAACAATTTAACAAAAAATAGCAAAGCCATGCAATGTGTATGAAATCAGAAGAGATCAGCATTTTCTGATTCTAACTCTAATCTTTATTTTTCCTATTTTATCTTTTAATTATTAAAATATTTATCAAATTCTTTCATATTTTTATACATTGTATATGATTGCAAACTATTGGAACTGATTATTTATTTTAAATAAGCAAAATTAAAGGTACTTTAGAGGAAGATTTTTTAAAAAATCATCATTTAATTCCTGTTAGAATATTTCAATGAGGATCCCAATGTGATATTAAAAACCACTTTGGTATACATTGATTTAGCAAGTTTAATCAACACTTACCACAAAAAAAAACAAGCCATTTGAGCAAATTCTAAAAAATTGTAAAATTGACTCTTTAAAGTGGCACTTCCAGTTGATCAATTTTTAATGAAAAAGTTGCCATAACTGCCCAAGCACATACACGCCCTAAATATATAATTGCAGTATGGTACGACTTTTTGTTTTTGTGCTAGGCTGTTCACACACACACACACAGACCATTTTTCATGACTAGGTTATTTAGACTCAAGAGACTCAAAACGTGTATTTCTATCGAAAACTCGAATTTGATATTTTGCACGATTGTTATACTTCCCCATACTATATATCAGCAAATGAAAGTAAAAAGATAAGTTATCAAAATAAAATGAATTACCTGCTTGCTGATAAGCCTTTGTAATATGTTCATAACAAATCCTATTAACCTAGGATGTAACGACAGGGCTTGGATAACTGTCCTCATAAGCAATGTTGGAAGGGGTGTCACTTCCATTAAATGTTGGAGAACAACTGCTAAAACTTCTTGGGTGTAAGCTTCTTTGTCACTGAAGCAAAGGGAAGTCGCTGAAAGAAAAAAAAATGTATTATTTGCTTTAAATTAATAAAAAATAATTTTTTTTTTTGTTTTTTCCCCTATGTGGAATAGGCTGTATGGTTTATGCCGTACAACTAAAAATGAATTACCTATATTACATTTATTATTAACAATATTCTATCTGTTACTGCGATTATTTATTATGTTAAATATATGTTTGTTTGTTTATTAAGAAATTAAGGCGTAAAACCCATCGGTCATCAACGCCAACACCCTACTCATGTACATACCCAGTGTTCAATTATATAAATGAAAAAAAATACATATATATGTATAAAATAAATAGACAAAAATACATAACATATAAAAAACCAAACACATAATATATAAAGTATACAA
>NW_027109467.1:14329-34643 GCF_000696795.3 Halyomorpha halys
GTGTCAATACAACCTCCTCTCTGCGGTTGCCGCGACTGGAGCTGCTCCATGCCTTCACATTTTTCTTGATCGCCTTCAATTTATTTACAATTCGCTAGCTGGCCCGCCACAAGATCTCCCTAGCAGCCTAACTATCGATGATGGATGCCAAGCTATAACTGAAGCTATACTCACAGCTGCAGAAACTTCAATCCCACAAAGCCTGGGCTGCCTCAAAAGGCCGCCTGTTCCCTGGTTCAACAATGATTGTAAGAAAGCTATACAACTTCGAAGAAAGGCTTTCAAGAAATTTTAAAAAAATATGATTATGGAGAATCTAGTTGAATATAAAAAACAAAAGGCTATATGTAGAAGAATTATAAATGAAAGAAAAAAGGAATCTTGGAAATCATTTAACGAGTCCATTAACTCTTCTACACCATTTAAAGTCGTATGGGATAAAATAAGGAAAATAAAAGGAACTAGAGCAGCTTGCAGATATACTCTAGCTAGTGAAGGGAAATTGTGCGACGATCCAGATTTAATAAGTAATATATTCGCGGGATATTATTCTAAAGTTAAATATATGTGCTTTACTAATATATTAAACCATAACTATATCTGTTATACATTTTTGTTTAGATTTCAAATATTTATGGATGTAACTAATTAATTAATAAAACTTTTTCATGTAAGTTTTATGGTAGATTAACATTTAAAAAACAAAACAAATTAATACACAAACAATTCATTGAGATTTGTTACTGTCATTGTCTCTTAAAAATACAACTATTTATTTATACTCTTAAGTTACTAAAGCTAAAGAAAGCATTAACAATATTCGGCTCAATGAGACCATCATTTTGTAATCATTCCCATCGTTATAGTCTCTCTGGATTAAAAAATATTCTCATACATTCCCAATACAACTAATAAAAAATTAAATTTTTAATTACCTTTAATAACAGTTTTTAGTTCACATTTTGAAGGATCTATCAAGTGCAAAGCTGTAAGAAGTTCAGCAGGGGTTATTGGAGAAGAATGACCGGTAGCATCAGCCTGTGTACCTAGCAGCCTATTGAAAACCTAGAAAACAATTCAATTTTAAATTAGAAATTAAAATAATGTAGATAATAAATATCATTGAAACCATTGATTACATTAAACTTCACCACAAATAAGTCAATCAGTAAACAAATGGCTCTTATTTAATTCAAAAAATATTCTTGATACATAAGCCTTCAACACCGTTATTCTGCTGGAGCAGTATACAATAAAGTAGACCCAATGAGCAGACTAATGCTGGAGAAATTTCGTACTTCCTCCCTGTTTAGTGGTTGGCAAGGATATGTTTTTAAAACAGTTCAAATGTAGCAGCACAATGGTATTCTTGAGAATTAATAGTATTTTTTCTAACAGCTAGAAAAAGAACGACTTCAGTTTAAAGAATCTAAAGTGGACTAACATATCTAATGTCGACTCACTATTGTCAAACCCTTGTCTACTTATTTTATGTCTGCAGGCCAATCCTTAACTGTTTACTAGTCTAATTATTCATCCTTTAATGACTTTTAGAAAATAATAAATACATAAATTGTCTCAGAAAAAAATCTATTAACTGTATATTTAATTAGGTAAATTTTTATATAAAAATTGAACAAATTAGAGTAATAATAGACAATAACATTTTAAAAAAACATAATAAATACAGGATCCATTTGTTAAGTTACTCGAGAAAAAGGAAGCTCTGAAGCAGTATCAGAGGACTGACAACCTTCTCAAAGCCATCACAACTGTTGTCAAGGTTAAAAAAAATTATTACATTTCATCTGCGGTTGAACATCTAAAAAAGTCAATTTTCTAAAAAAAATAAAAAAAGGAGATAACATAAGATAATTAATGTTTCATCCAAAAGTTCTGTTTTAGTAGGCTGAATTTTACTATATTTCTATATTATTATCCTTTTTCTAACAATGGGTTTATGAAATTTCATCTGAAAATTATTTCTAGAAATTTAATAAAGCTTTGTCATACTTCTTTATGTTTTATTTTTCATTTCCTTAAACATTTCGAACTTCTTTGTACATCATCCAGTTTCTAACCTCGTATATCATCTTATTATAGCTACAGTTCTATTTCAATACTTAAGATATTATTATCATCTCCATTATTTCTATTTTGGCATAAACTGTTTTATCTTTTTCTTATTCATATGTAACTTTTATCAACTGATATTTTCAGGATGATTCCTAGTCAATGACTAGAAATTAAGGAGATGATAAAAACAACAAGATGAATATTGAAAGGAATAGAACAATAGCTAAAATTAGATGATGGGCTAGGAAGTCCAAAACATCATTCCAGGGAGTAAAACATAAAGATTTTTATTAAATTTCTAGAAATTATTAACAAATGAAATTAAATTTCTTATTGATTTTTTTAAGGCTGGGCAAAATATAACAAACCAGAAAGTCCTACTATAATTCACGCCCTATTCCAAGCATTGTCTCAAAAGCCAAAAGGAATAACAAATTGTAGAAATTCAATGCAGGTAGACTTCAAGTTACTTACACAACCATGAGCAGTCAGTAAGAACTGTTAAGAAGTAGACTTCTGTAAGGAATTCGTGAGATAAAGAATTCAAGAAGCATTCAGTAATCGAGGCAATTCTTTCAAGCCTATACTTTGATAATTTTTCTAACATTTCATGAATAATTAATTTAATAACTTCACGTAAGTTAAATTCCATCTGGGGTCTATAAAAAGTTCCATTTTTACATAATTTACTAAGATATTAATTATTTTATAGAACCAGATCTTACACATAAAAGTTAACAATTAAAATTTAAATGCACTTCATTAGCATGATTATTTTTCTAATGCATAATTTTTTTTTCTTTTGTTAGTCAATGTATGTAACTGTAATTTATCTATTATATTTTATATTTCTTTTTTAAATATTTTTTTTTGAGTACTGTATTTTCTTTTCCAGAGTTATCTTTACCAAACTCTGGCAACTTTAGCATCCTCTCACACAACAGATCAATTCTGATTCTTAAACATTGGTGCATTGATAAACTAGCATTTTTAAAGAACATAATTAATTAATTAAATAGAATGATTAAGTTATTCATTTTACTCCCATACCCGAAGCATATCCTGTACTTACCTCTATCTTCCAAACCCTTGCTTGCCATAGATAAAGAAGGTATAAAAATGCTTGAGGTATATGGTGCCTATGAACTCAGAAAAAACTGGATCATGGTGTGCAAAAGGTTCTCCACCACTGGCTTCTATCCTAACAACCCGTTCTAACAATTTAAAATATTGTATTTGGATGTATTTTAAAAAGAAACGACATAATAAATAGATCAGACTTACAACTCACCATTCCATTATTTTCATAAGTATGCTTCTTAATTCAATATATATATTCATAGACATACTATCTATTCACTTCATGCTTTAAGGTTTAATCATGCGAGAAGACATCAAAATACAGTTATACATATATGGCTATCAACAATACAATGGATACTTCAGCGACTCAACTTAGTGTATATGTGTGTATAACCAGAATAGATCTTTATAATTATTGGAAATTCAAGGAGGCAAAAAGTTAGAATTTGATCCACCAAAATATAAACCATGTAATCACATAGTTATTTAACCATTTAGAATCAGCACAAGTGTCAATTATATTGTTACTTCATACTAAGTAATAAATAATAGGAGTCAGTTAATGTTTGCAGTTGGTGGTGTTTTATGTTCCCCTGACTCTTGAGGACAGTACACAACCACATGTATACGCACAGAACAAACCAAAGTGATTGCACCGTCACTTCCAATAAACACTGCTACTCCTCTACAAAGATCTTGCAAAAAGTACAAAATAATGAAACAAAAATCTAAAACCTGCCTCGAATGATTCTAGAGTAAGTAACGACTGCTCTGAAGGGATTGGAATCATAAGTGAAGATATATGTAACTGGGTACCCAAAGAATTATACCAGATTCCAGTCCAAGCTTGAATGCTCATGAGCCTCTCTCGTACCTAAGAGTACCCCCACACCAAAGAAATAATCAACAGTGGATGAAATGGGCAAGGAAAACGAATGGAACATAATCTGGAATCTAGAAAACCAATAGAACCTGCTACAAATCATCAATACAATCCAAAACAATAAAAAGTATAACACAGATGTAGATATAAATATTTGTCAAATTAATAATGAATTAAGTATTACTGCAACAAAGTGTTAAAACCAAAGACAGTGGAAAAGGTCGAGATTCACTCCTTCATCATTGCTAATAATATGAATATTTCACCAAACAAAAAATAAAAAACTTTTAAATTATTTAATTATTTTTAATTAAATTTACAAAATTTCATTATAAAAATGAATATTAATAATGTTAAAACTTTATTTGTACACAATGAACATAATACACAAGAAAGTGAATAATTAGACTTCTTGTGAATTCTTGAATATCCATTTGTTTTAATGAGGCCCATCATTTCCATTGACATTACAACCTTAGACCGACAACCTGCTAATCCAAAACAGAGAACCATGTTGAAAGATTCCTTCTGTTTGTCTCTGAAAAAATAACTAATTTTTAACCAAAGAGAACTTAACAACAAAATACTGCATATGAAGGAAAATTATTTCATTGAGAATGTCAACATAATAAAACATTAATAAGTTTATTAAAACTTTTTCGTCGATTTAATTTAATTCTATGACACTTATTAATATACAAAATTATGTTGCTTCCAACTGCTTATCAACCTTTTCCACCATTGTTGGCACCGACAATTAACATTATTGAATAAAAACAATATTTATAGGAAAATCCATTAAAATATTTACCCTTTAAATATTAAAAAAAAAAGAAAAAGAAACATGAAGATTACAGAGGAGAAGGGACGATCATTTATCGTTAAATCAAATTGGATCAACAGTTGATTTAAAATTAGCAAGGTAGTGGTAGCAATGGGAGCGTGGTGGCACCATGGTAAGGCATGATGCTACTAACTCCAAGGACCTGAGTTTGAATCTGGCTGGGCAGAAAATTGTTTTCTGTTACACAGTAGCTGTGAGTCAACACTGTGGGTTCTGGAGCCCTCCTGGGGTCCCACCCAGCCTCATAAATTTGGTACCCTGAATTGGGTAAAAATCTGGCAGTCGAGTATGATTCTGACCAAATCACCTCCCTACACAACCGTTGGTCAATTAACAGTACTTCCTTACAATGTACTGAACCCCTGATCCTTCATGGGTTGTAGCAGTACAGATTTTAATTTTCTTAAGGTAGTACAATATGATATTAGTAGCAACATTAGAAAATATAATGATGTCATCATACGTTATACAATTGTTTAAATCAACCATTGATTATATTCTTTAAGTTCCATAACAGCTTAAATAATTCAAAATATATCCCATTTTTTTGGATACTCTCCAAGTACTCTCAGTTTTCTTCCATTTTAATTAGCGCATTTTGTTTTACACAAGTTATTGTTTTGAAATAATTAAGAGAAAAAGAAAAATTACTTCCAACAGCACAAAATATAAATACAATTTTTACGCTTTGTTTAAAGTAAAAGAGGAAATAATTAAATATTAAATTATTTTGTTATTTTCAAAATTTCTAGAAATTCTTTTATCTTTTTTCTCAATGTACTGTTCATATGTTAATAAAACTACTATAATTACTTTGATGGTCAAAGGTGATAGATATCTATTGCTAAATATTGAGAATTATGGGTTAAAAAGAAATTCAGTTTAATTAAAAACATTTCTGAAACATCAATAACTGGTCATTATCAACTTGGATCTTTTTACCCTGGTAGAGTGATATTGAAGGTAGCCGAAGAAATAATAACAACTAAAAAACCGAACAAATAAAAAATGTGTGGGGTAGTACTCGACCAACACCTCCGAGCACTTACCTCTGACCCATAACAGGCAGAAGTAAAGAACAGGAGATCAAAAGAATCCTAAATTTCAAAGAATATAACACTGACACCAGAGTAAAGTTCTGGTCTTCTCCCATAAAAGACAATCACCCAATGAAATGGCTTGAAAGATACAATGGATAATACATTATCTATTAGGTCATTTTCCATACAGAACTAAGAGAAATATAGGGTTTTTTATATATAATATAAATATACAATAAATGCGGTTTCTGGAACCCTCACCCAACTTAGAACAGCGATTAGCCGAAAATGTAGCACTATAGTTAAATTTGAATAGAAACTGGGTTGATAGACGGATAGAATAATAAGAGAAAATATTGTTTTGTTTCAGAAAGAACAATCAGTCAAAACCCAAAAATATTATATTAACCATACTATTCAATATTTTTCTGAGAGATTTCAAAAATATATTAATAACAGTTTCAACATAGCACTCGTCTAATTGACCTTTAAAAAATCCAGAGATGTAAAACGACTCAACATCTCAACAACAAATTTGTTAATCTGTTTCGTTAGTGAATACTGCATTAAACACAATTAAGGGTAGCAAGTGACAGTGATTAATGCTACCACTTAATCAGTATCCAAAAAACAAAACCACTATCTCATATATCTCACTAATATTCTGATCAAAGTTAGCTCCACCCCAGTATCCGGAGACAATACCTCCTTGGCACTAATTCCAATCCCTAATAACCAAAGCTACATCATTGAGCCCCTCACCTTAAGTTTATCCATTCACCTGCTAAACACAAGATCCCAACCTATCGATCTTTATATCCCTACCCACAGAATTGCCTCCTTTGAAAAATCCTTTGCTGTTCGAGCTACCTCATTTTGAAACTTCTCCAAATCCATCCGTAAAAATTCCTCCTTAACATCATTCAAGCACCAATTATATATCCATCTTCTTGACTATCAAACTTCCATGAACTTGTGAATAATAGAAAACAATATAACATGGATAAATATATATATATATATAATCTTTGTTCATATTTTATTTTATATAAATATTGCAATAGATTTATTTAATTATGTTCAAAATAAGCTAATGTAGTCAGACAAAAGCTGCTAAAATGGTTCCAAATTGGTATTAAAAGGGGACTAAGTGTCCCAGAATAAAGATTGATTTTCATTTCAAATGAATAATAATAAAAATAATCATTCAGCCGAGGGAAATTAGTACTTTCTTTTTCTGTCTTCCTACTGTATACTCGAGTGTTGGAATAAATGGAGTTATATCCATAGAGTCTCAGGATTTTAGTGGAAAAATTTCCACAGGTATGAACCCCATAATTATATTTATAATATACTTAATAGCAATGTAAACAGATGTAACAGCAACTTTTGTTTTAACTTTCATCAAAAAAGATTCTAACAAATGATTAGAATGATGAATAGGGTTATAGTAAAACATTAAAGAACAAGAAAGTACGAAAGAAATGAGATGAAGTTTATGTGCTGAGTAAAGATACAGAAAATAGTATGAAATATAATATGGAATATTGACTAGTTTTTGGTGTGCAGTAGGCCAATCTAGTATCTATATGGGATGAAGGTTCTCTAATAAAAACGCGTGATGTCTAAGAGATTTTTCCTGTTCAATATGATCCAAATATTTACTCAGAAATAAATATTAATAGGAGTCTACCATTTTATTTAATTTAGAGAAAACAAATTAAAAGTTTGGTACATCAGAATTGACCTGACCTCTTGTAAGCAAAGGCTATACCATCTTGAAAAAAAAAGTAAATGATCTTTACAGGAATTGCTAGATGCATTTGTTTCAAGTAATACTGACCAAAAACATAAATTACAAATAAAATTAAAAATACCTCTTTAACAACAACTGGATTCAACTTAATCAGTTTAGGAAGAGCTTCAATAATTTCTCCTTTTTTCAGACCATTCAGCACCGGAATGAGAAAACGTACATCAGAAACTCTTGTTCGATACAATTCTCTAACTCGGTCTACGAGTTCCGCACTAGGAGCAGCTAAAACAAAATATATAATAAAGTACATAATTCAAACAATAAACATTGTCTAAATGGTTTACTTTCAAAGAATAGTTGTTTACTTACACTTGTCAGTCAAAATGTGGATAATGCGTGTAACTAAAGTTTCAGAGCCCTTTGGACATTCCTCAACGAGTTTCAGCAGTTGAGGTGAATCCATACCCATTGCTTTGACTGAATACTCAACAACTCGTAAAATTGTCCTTTTAACATCAGCCTGAGTTTGAATGTAGACTCTAGACAATCTATCGAAAAATATCAACAGTTCAAGAAAAAAAGTTAATGATGAAAACTTCTAAAGTAACAATCTCAAACTAAATTATTTCAACATTGAATATATTGATATAAAATTAAATGAGGTCTGTAGTGGTAGAGATATCGTGTAATAAGGGAGATCATTTTACCATTTTTTGGTATGGTAAAAAAAAAAAACTAATAGGTAAGCATAATACTGCTTTAATCATCATATTTTAACAAAACAAATATTTTCTCAAAATAAGAAGGAGACGGTCCTGGTTGCGGTCAAGAAAAACAAAAAAATGGATTCAACTATATTAATGCCCGTTTTGACCCACACTGTAGCTCTTCATCAGAGCTAAAATAAAAAGATACTGAATAAGTAAGCTAAGTATAAAAGTTACAAGTAAACGAAATACACTTAAAGGTGGAGATATAAAAATATATCCATATAAGCCAACTAACAAACAAAAAAATCAAATTTAAGTTAGTTTGTTAATATGGAAATTCTTTTGAAGATATGGAGGTCTTTTAATACCTCTACCTTAGTATTTATTGTAATTGTCACTTTTATACTCTTACATTAACTTTACCTGCTTATGTTAATATTTTAGCCCTGATAAGGACCTGCAGTGGGAGCCAAAAAATTGGCCATTAATTAATAGTTAAAACAATTTTTTTAAATTTTCTTGACCGTAACCCAAACCATCTCCTTCTAATACATATATTTTCTCAAAATCTGTTGGATCAAGCACTTTCTAATTTTTTGCAAAGTAATATTGACTGTGGATACATATTCTGAGTTTTTTTAAAAAAAAAAAAAGATACATGGTAAGAAATTGGTTTACTTATTAAGTTTAAAATATTTAATTTATTTTTTAATGCATGTAAATATTATTATTTTTCAATGAAGAAAAACCCTAAGTATATGTGCTAAATATGGATATAGATGTTTACAAATTTCGACAACTACTTTCTAAGAAAATGTTCCTTACAAGTCAACACATAAAATTCAGTAAAAACACTAATAACTAAAAAAAAAGTTTTGTATTGTACGAAATTTACATAAAGATGATTGAAATAACATTTCAAATAGTAATTCCAAATCTACAACATCGTGGTTCTAATTATCTTGTTATGTGTTGACAGACACATTAAAACTATTGCAGTAATAATTTTTTTTTTATAAAACGATACTCATATTTATTTAAATTTCCATGCCGCTTGCAACAATATTAGGCAAGGCCCTAAAAAATCAATATCTAGACAGGTTCAGATGAAATACACATATTACAAACTGTTAAAAATAGCAATCAATTCTGCTTTCATATAATTTTTTTTTTAGTTCCATCTACCATTAAAAACAATCCAGTAATCTATACTGGTTTACTTAAAAATAATAAACTAAGAAACTATGTTCGAAAATTAAACAATTTACTTACTCATGAATCAACTCTTGATTGATCGGGAGAAGTGACAAATAAAGATAAAGACAAGCCTTTATTGAATCATCAGTCCAAACTTCAGACAAATGGGGCCTACCCTTATGCAAACCAAAGAGAGCCTCAGGTGGTTTGGTTAACTTGAGAAAACCAAGATAATAAATGGCATACTCTTCAATAACTGTTTGTAGGTCGTCTTTTGGATAAAGATCAACCACATGACCAATAGAGGCTTCTCGAATCTAAAATAAATTCATTTAAAAATTAAATACCCACAATAATGTGATCTACTTATTATATAAGACAAATACTCATTCAGTGTTAAGATAATGAAGCATAAATTGATAGAAATGATCTAAATATAAACTGCACAAACTTCTATACAATTTTCTTTATAAAAATATTTAAAAAAAAACAAAAACAAAAAAAAAACAAAGGAATTATAAGGAATAGATTATTATCTAACATGAATTTTAATACTACAAAATACCTCAGACGCCTGATGAGATGTGTTATCCAAAAGAACATTTAAAAAGTAGAGTTGTTTCATTGGCCTCATGAGGACTAGTTTATAAATAATACTTAACCCTAATGTTTCAGTTGTGCTAAAATTTTTTATTAGGTTAATAACTTCATCTGTTAGGAGAGGCATTTCAAGACAGATTCTTGTTAAAATCCTAAAATAGAATAAAAATAAAAAAATATTTAAAATAAATATTAAATTTATTACATGCAAAAGTATGAAATAAAGTACATGATAAAATAACAATACATGAAATGTCAGCTTAGGTATAAGAATTAAAAAGAAATTACTAACAAAACTTTTTCTAGTATGCTACTCGCTTTTTAGTTTCTTAAAGACCTCTACACACAAGGCAAGATGAAATCGAAGAGAGATAGACTCAAACTGGAAGCTATTCCATCCTGCAATACTTCTAACAAGATTTAGTTGGTATTCGCATAGGAGATGAGATGAAATTGAAGCGAAAGAGACTCGTCATGTGTGTCTTACCCAAGCAATCTTACCTCATGTGCAGCACGTCTAAAGTTTCATTTCCTTCTACATGACATCAGTTTAAAATTAAAAAAAAAAAAAAATTAGAAAACTTTACAAAAAATCTTTATAGAACATTTGAAATTTTATTTAATGGTTAATTTGGTGAATACTGAGAGGACTGAACAACTTTAACAATAATATTCAACATGAGGATTACTGTATTGCTATGATTTCTATGGTTCTTTCTGAATCAATCCATAACATAAAAGATCATGTTTTTTTACAGAAAATCTTAAAATAATATATTTTTTTTAAAACCAAGACGTAATTAACGTTTTCTAACAAAGTTATATATTTCATCACCTTAATGTCAAACAATACTATCTACATATATTCCTCATTATTTGACATTATACTTAATTATCTATATAATGCTCAATAATTTTTCTATTTCCGTAAAATAGCAATGCTATTGTAAAAAGAATGTTATAATTTACCATACTATAATCATGTAAACTTCCACTTACAACTGTCAGAGATATAAACTACAAAATTTATCAAAAGTAGTTTTACCCAACTCCAAAAAAAAATATTTATATATCGTGTTGTTAGATAATAAAGTGACAATGTGATCTCAAGGCTTAGATGAGGGAATGATTAAAATGCAGTTGCACTATAGGATATAGAAACAAAATAGGCATCATATTGTAAATAAATTATTTTATTTTATACATTCTTGTTATGTGGAACTTCTAGCCTTGACATTTTATAAATCATGAACTGATATAAACTAATCAAAATTATTATTCAAAATTAGAATTTGAAGTTTAATGAATATCAAGTTTGATACAATTAGGCTAAGATAAATCGCAACTGAGTGCATGACTGACTTAGTCAAAATATAATTAAAATCCCTTGGAAAAAAAGAAGGTTTTTGCAACAGAATATGAACTATTGCTAAATAAAATTAATTGAGGAAATGTAATAGAAAAATAATTTTTGTTGTTTTAAACAAATAGTAACTTACACATCACGCTCTTTGAGTTCCTTATTCCTAATTATTCCATTCATAATGGTAGTCACAAGGGTATCATATTGTAATTCATTAAATTTAGTCTCATCCGTCTGACTTGGAGGCCTCTTAGTGAACCCTTGCATATAACTATACTCTTCATAGATCCAAGCAAGAGCAAGATTAATTTGATTTCTTATATCACCCATAATAAAATTCAGAATTGCTAAAAATGAAAGCAGGCAATTATTACAAAAT
Organism: Halyomorpha halys; assembly: GCF_000696795.3. Lineage (NCBI taxonomy): Eukaryota > Metazoa > Arthropoda > Insecta > Hemiptera > Pentatomidae > Halyomorpha > Halyomorpha halys. The sequence continues at coordinate 26,261 of NW_027109467.1, forward strand.
TCAGGATAAAAATATATAAGATTTGTAAAGAAACTTGAAACAATAGTTGATACAATTCTTTCACTTGTATTTCTCAAGTATTGAACATAAAAAAAGCATTGTGATCAGTTAAAATATTTTTTTCTAAATCTTCATTTAAATTACTTCAAAAAAGTTATCTTTAATTCTGATATTATAGCTTCCCATTCTTTAGAACTCTTTCACAACTGAACTGTTTAAAAATAAAACTTCAGGGGCATGCAATTTATTGTGCCGAGAGTTTAAATATATAAATTAAATTTGCTAATTTTCTTTAAATTTCTAAGATATGACAAAGAAAAACTACCTAGAATTATATATAGTGAAACCTCTATATAGTGGACGCAATAAGTGAACGTGATACATGAAAGAAATAATAATTTTATCAGTTAAGCAGAGATATACATTAAGAAGAGGGAATATAAAAATAACACAAAAATATAACAATAGAATAATGTACATATCACTGCTTAAGCTGCGACACCTTGTAAGTCCAAAAAAATCAATAACACAATTTTTTTATATTTAAAAAAAAATTAACACATTATTCTAGTAACACCTTTCAACCAACTTTTTACAGGATGCGTATAAATAATTTCTTTTAAAACTTTCAAAAGTGTAGATAAGGGATAAAATTTGTGTCCATGAACAGAGTAGAAGGGTTTGGTAACAGAGAGATTGAAATACATTAAATTTGTATCTTGTTGGCCAGAACCTCAATAAAATTGTCCATTAAGATGGACAATTGTATATGTATATGTTTCACTATAGTTCATTAAAATGAAAAATGATAACAATTTACTTGAGTTATTATATTTCAAAAGATCAAAATTTGAGTAGCAATAACCCTGCCATATTCAAGAATCTTGGCATTCTTCACAACTTAATGATATTTATTCCTAAAAACTTTATCAAAACCAGGTTCAGCAATTTAAAAGATAAAGAGATCCTCAGAAATATAAAATGACAATAAAAAAAATATATACGTAACAAATAAATTAAAAATCACTGAGGAAATAAAGTGAAACTTGGAACGATAATAATTAGTCTAAACAAGCAGATCGTAAAAGCACAGATCACATATTTTATTGTTAAAATTAAAACCTAATTTAATTTATTTTATTCGAGCCAATGTAAATTTAGTATACTTGAACACTATTTTATGAAAACAAAGTCTCATTTTATTTAGTTCTGTGAAATTGGATTCTGCCGTGTTAATAGCTAATTTTTCAGTAGATACTTACTCTGCTTAACTTTCTGACCGAATGAAGCAGCAAATGAAGCCAAAATTTTAGACCTCACTCTGCTCACTCCTCCTGTTATCGCACTCTCCTCTGATGACAATATCCTTTGAACAGCTCCGACTTGTAAGAACTCCCGCATATCCTAAAATGAATTAAGAAAAAACATATTTATTTAAAGTTAAACAAAAGGTTTTTTTTTTTATTTAATATAAAAAAGATCTTACAGTGGACATGGGTTTATACATTTCTTGTTTAAAAGTCCTACTAGCAAGCAGTGTTTTAGAATTTGCATTAGAGTTATCCTCTTCAGGACCAACATTTTCATCAGGAACAGTGCTGTTTCCTACTCCGTTTTCTTCTTCTTCATCATCTTCAATTGTCCTCTGAAAATTAAAAAGGTTATTTTTTATAAATTTTCAGTACAATAACTAAAATCTTTCTTAGATATGTCTTAAATCTCAGAAATGCCAATACAAGTAGCATTACAAAATATATATCAAAAAGAATTATAGCTTCTTGCCTCATTAGAAACTTCTATCAGGCAAAATATACACATAAATTTAAGAACATCCTATTGAAAAAATGAAGGAACAAAGACCATAAAAAAATAGGATTGTAATTTAAAGCTTAAAATACTAAGTAGAGCCTGCTGAGGCCTACAGTAAAAAGATTAAGTGTTATGGAGAAACCAGTTAAAGCAACTTAAACCTGCAAGACAGGGTTACCTTAAGGGATTTGATAGGATTTAGCACGACAGTAGACAGGGTTACCTTAAGGTATTTAACAGGAGTTACCATGACAGTAGCAGTCACAACTCAATACAATTACTTAGGCTTTCAAATCCTTTTTTAACAACCCTTGCAACCTTCGAAACTTTTTGTTGTACAGTCAAAGGTTAAATACCTGGTTCCTCCATTATATAAAAAAAAAAAAAATCCAGGAATTCTCACTGGATAAAATCTTGTGAATCCTTATTTCATGACAGCTACTATAGGGAACGTAAACAAAGTCATATCAAAATCTAAAATTATAGGAATGATCAGTCAGCAAATTCAGAAGACTAGTGGAACAGAGGAGTAGGACCTTAAGTGATATCGGACAGTGATATCCTAGGCAGATATGGTTTCTCGCAATGGATGTTTTTATATCTCTGATCATTAACTTAATGAAACCGTAAAAACTTAAAGAGATAATAAAATTTTACTGGACTGTTTTAAAATAGTTAATATTCAGGAGAAGTCAAAATCTAATACATTAAAAGGATTCATTACAATATAAAATTTTAACATCAATATAAATCGAACAAGCATAACACGATTTTAACAAAAAGCTCAACAATAAAATTTTATAACAGGTCAAAATACCAGAACAGGTTTCTGCGTTTTTGCTATAGTAGCACCGGGCCCAAGACCAGCTGCATTAAGCTGAGTCGCTAATAGCCTAGCCACATGCTTGATTTGGGCTTGTGTGCCGGCAGCAGCAATTGGAGTGTAGGTTGCATTAAAAACAGATGGCATTGTCTCTGGGAGATGATTCTGAAAAATCAAAAATTAAATTAAATAAAGAACACATAACACCATAATAATAATCCAGTGAAAAAATTCATTGCTTCACAAACTAGCTCTCTGATTATGAACAAAATTAGATATTATATATTCCCCACAATGATATAAATAAATTTAAATATTTTAACTTATCTTTATTTATACAGAATGCAGGATAAAAATTCATCACAGGAAAAATTAAAAAAAAAAATGTTAAACAATATCATAAATTTAAGGGAAAAAATCCACATTTATGAATTCATAAATGACTGCATAGAGGATATTGCATAGGCATATAACAATCTTCATAATCAAAAATACTGAGAACAATTAGAATTCACAAAATCAGAACAACTTTTATGAAAATAAAGTTAAATAGTAGAAATATGATGGAGAATGAGTGCACAGACTTATAGGTATATATATATATATATATATATATATATATATATATATATATATATATAGGTTTGTACTCAAATTCAATAATAGTAAAAGGAGAGGAAAAAAATATTTTCATAGGCACCATATTCCATAAGCAAAATAATAAATATATCTATTGTTATACCATTGCCATAATAACTAAGTTGGCAGCCAATTCAGGTGTGAGCCTTTCTGTAATAAATGTTTCTGTAATATCAATTGCAGACTCATTCATTGATAGGTCTTCTTCTAATCTAACTTTTTTAGCAGGAGCTGATGAAGCAGTTTTTTTAGAACGTTTTCTACCTTCTTCAAGTTTGGGATATGCTTTCATAACCTAGACAAGAAAAAAACAACTGTTAAATAAAATATAAGAATTGTAAAATAGAATATACAAAAAACATAACATCATTCTTAATAGTATCTATGCTACTTTTCCATTCTTTTTCTCATTTATGAGAAATAACTCTATTAGTCTTTTCTAACATATAGATGAAAATAACAATTACTGAGCACTTTTCAGATTTATATTTTTGGATTCCTCACTACTAAAGGTAGGGGAGCTTAGTACTCATCTAAGGACTAAAATAAAATTATGTTCCCAGAATCAAAAACTGTCACTTCTATTCTACATTTTACATATCAAAGAAAAAAAAAATTTACTGTGGCTGTCAGTTGCTCAGACAGTTGAATTGTTGAAGTCAAATTTCTGATAAGCATAATTTATCAATCCATTGATCCAATTTTGATGAAATTTTCAGGGATTGAGCAGGTTGGTTACCTAATTGGTTCCATTTTAACTTTATTAAATTAAGTTCACTACTTTCACTTATGCAAACGTATTTTCGTAGGCAACTATATTTTTAAAATGACTCATCCAAGTTGGTCCAATATTTACAAATATTTACTGACACTTTATAAATAACTATTTTTTTTTGTAAACATTATAACTATGTAAATAAATATAAATATAAATAGAAGCGAAAAAACAATATGAAGCTTAATCATTAGGAACTCTGACAATAAAATAAAGCATTCAGTTATACTCGATCTTCTATCACAAAAACAAATTGATTGATATTTACAAACAGATTGATATTAAAAAAAAAAAAATGCAGTGATATTAGAAGAACATACCTCGTGCGTTGTTGCTCCCAAATCAGTAAGTAAGGTAGTAATATTCATTTGAAATTCAGACGCTGATGGGTGCTTCAAGAGATTTAGCAAATTAACTTTTAAATGCTTTCTAACTGAATTAACCTGAGATGTAGATAATGTAGGAGGTAGGTTCACTAAAAAAGAAAAAAATAAGTTTATAAAATTAGGAAAACTAAATAATAAAAAAATGTATATATTCCATTCATACATAATTTTAGGGTGTGTGTGTATATATATATATATACACAACTGAAAAATACAAAATATATACAATACAAAATATATATATGCATACATATATACACATACAATATATGTATATATATTATATAAATATCAAGATTACAGCTACTATAAGGGAATACATGCTGTATGAATTATAAATTTTTAAAAAGATAATTTGAAATATTCCCAATAGCAGCATTTTATTCAATATAGTAATAAAACTGAAAAAATTAAAATGAACCTACTGTGCAAAGTTTCCAATGCTGCAACTACTTTACCCATGAAATTTGGGCGAAGCTTAGCAATAGTTGTCAAAGAGCCCATACAAGCCATCAGATTGGCACTGCTGATATGAGGTGAACCATGAAATTTTAACATAAGATCAAAAACAGTCCTAGAAAACAAAAAGAGGTTTTTATTAACAACTAATTTTAACAAAATATATTCTAGCAAGATAATCAGATACATACATTGCCTCTTCTTCCAATTTTCTTCTCCTGGCAACTTTTAAAGTTAAAGGAACATCTTCAAGAGAAAAATCATTAGTTCTATTAGTACTGTCTGGTTCACGATAAGTCTGAAGTAAAACTATCATTTCCAAAAATTTAACTATTTGTGTCCTCAATCTATAACAAATAACCATGTAAATTATGATAGCTTCAATGATGTATTGAGTAGATGAAGTAAATTAAAGGATATAAGGAAGAAAATTTACCCATCATTATCACTGTCCACCATGTTGATAATAAAAGCTTTGATATTAACTAGAATTGACCAAACTGTTTGCATTTGTTCATTCACAGATTGTGCTTTTGAAAGCCACATGAGTGTATGACGATATAGTTGTGTTACACACTGCACCACACGTTTCTGCACCCTAGGAGCAGTATCTTGTACAAGTGATTGGATATTTCCGATAATCTGAGGCAAGATTTCGGAATTACGTTTGCTAAAAAGAATTTTGAAAATTAATTAAAAAGACCAAAAACAACAATAAAACCAACAACAAATGATAAATTGATACTTACAAGGCTTCTTCAATAAAACCAACCACAAATCTTCGAACCTCAGCATTCCTGTCACTTTGAAACCCAACAATATCAGGAAGGAATCTCTCAAGAAAATCTGGGCCACTACTAAGGATTAATGCCTGGATTTTCTGCAGTTTCTCAAGTTTTTCATTAATTTCGCCAATCATTACAGCTTCATTTATCAAATTAACAATCTACAAATAATTATGAAGTCAATCAGTTCCTCACTTTAAAGCTCAATTTTAACACACATAAGATATACAAGAAAGACTTAAGTAATAAATCAAAGATGTTGTAAATACTCTTATGGCAACAGTAACATAAAAACAAAAAATTGATAAATAAAACAAAAATATCAAGATGAAATTAAAGTTATTAATTTTATAAGAAGTCAGAATATTTGCAAACAAAATTTAAAGATTAATTTTAAGGACCAAAAAATAATAATAAAACCACAATTTATACAGGTAATATAGATGGAAGTACTAAGTGTGGACATTAAAAGATACTACTGATCCTTAAGTAGACTTTCAGGTACCACTGTACAACACAAAATCCAGCGGCAGGAACCATCAAAAATCCCAAACTCCTACTTATATTATCATAACTACTTTAATTAAATCACAGCTGCAGATTTCCGCACACTCAAAAGGAATAATTAAACCCCCCACAAGTTCTTGCTAGCTACTGGAGCTTGTTTTGTACCATTGTACTGATCATCAAACAAATCAGGAACTCAAATTTAATTCAATACTTCGTTCAGAAATTCTATTTATCAGGTCACTCAACAAATCCAAATAAAATTTTCAAAACCATTAGTTCACTTGTTCATCTTTAATATTGGAAACAATGAATAGAAATAAAATGAGCAGACAAATACAATATTTCCATTCCAATATTCCCTAAGAGCATGTAAACATAAAATTTGTTCCAAATTCTTTAAAACAATCACACACATAAAAGGACTTTATACAGCATTAATTTATCAAAAATGTATAAAATAGTAAATAAAAAGTATAATAACATCAATAATATGAATAAATCTAATAAAACAATTAGACACAATACAAGAATACATTCTGCAAATTATCATATTATCATCAATGATAAAAAATTAAAAACTTGATAGATAAAATACCTCAACTCATATTAAATACTAGATATACTGAAAACACTTATAATGCTTTAAAGTAAATTAATCATTTCTTAACACTCACTTCTCGGATTTTGAACCCTTCAGGACCATTTTCATCAAGGAAAAACTGTGCAGCAGCACTTCTTCTAGGATCATCATTGGCATATTGGTTATCCATTGCTTTTAATACCTTTCAAATACACCTAAATCACAGATTGTTTTCTTAAAGTTTCAGTAAAACTCAATTCATAAAAACGTAAACATGAACCATAAAACAAGTGCTCATATGTATTATGGTTTATTCAATTCAGAAATCAACGAATTAGCAAAATGAATCCGTCTAAATCTTAAAAAATATATTTTTCTGGAAAAATATACGTTTTAATCCCATCCCTATCGCATAACAATACTGCTAACTACATTTAACCACTTCCAATAATACAATTTTCTTTATGTATTAAAGGTTTATGTCAATTGAGAGGTAAAAACTTAAAATTATAATAATTATGGAACGTCCTTCTCCTCATAATAATGGCTTGCCTCTCAACAAGCAACGCAACCCATATCGCTTTTTTGTTCCAGCAATGGACGGTCCTAAATACAGAAATATTGGCAGGTACCAGTATAGGTTATAAAAATTCGAGGTTTCTCCAGAGCCGGTAAACAATGGCCAAACAAGCCAGGGTTGCCTTCTTAAACCATTTTCCATTGCTCTAAATTATAGGAATTTCTAAATAATTTCATGAAAAAACGAAATATGTATTAAATTAAATATATTATTAAACTTTAATTGGAAAAATCTATATTAGTTAATTGTTGCATTATATTCCCGTTTTATATTGTATCATGTGTGAGAGATAACTAATGATTAATTAAACAGTTTTTAAACTAAATTAGCCAGCAGAGTTCATAAAGATTTGTATCTATTTTTTAAATAAACACATTTACATTGGCTTAGAAAGTATACATTCCAGACATTTAGTAAGACTAAACCTAAAAATTACATTTTTGTACCTAGCTAAAGTAAGCATGTTTTGGTCCGTTCAAACTTTAATTTTCCTAATATAATAAACTTATACACTATATCGAGGGTCTTCAAAGGGAAATGGGTGCATTTTACACAGGTTTCTAACCCGGAGGTCGCAGCTTTAGTGATATCGATGATATTTTATATAAACGAGATGTTCAAGACTTGATTGGTGTACCCCCTTTCTTCTGAGAGTTTTTAGAATTTTGAAATTAAATTTGATGATTCTTAGTAACAATGAATAAAATTTCTTTTACTAATCAATTCTTCTGAATTTACTGACTTTATAATCAGTTTTTCTCCAGAGCAGTCCGTCATCATAATCTGCCCAGACTATTTTATTCAATATGTAGTTTGATTTTCCGCTCCTATGGTATAAAAATAATTGTTAGCGGTTTATCTTGATTAACGCCTCATGGACGCGACAAATCGGGAAGAATCATCAATATAAAATTATTTTCAAATTAGAATTTCTATGAGAATCCTCCATTGAGAACACACACATATATATATCAAATGTCAAAAAAAAGAGAAGAAGAAATAAGATGTAACACGTGTGAACTGCTGTAACATACTAT
>NW_027109467.1:37093-92085 GCF_000696795.3 Halyomorpha halys
AACGGCATCCTTGTAAACTCATAGTGACCCCTTTCAAAAGTGAATGCAGTCTTATGTTGATCATTAGGGTGCATCTTAATTAACTTAATATAAGTTAATATATACCCAGTTAAAAAAAAAAAATACAAAATATAGGGAAATAAAAATGAAATGTTCATTGGACAAGAAATCTGAAAGAAAAAAGGAGGGAGGAAATGAGTCCAGCAAAATGTCTTGAAGATATTTCCTGTCTATCTCTGATTCTTTCGTAATTTTCTCTGACCTAGCAAAATTTACTATAACTGATTATATTTTTTACCTTATCAGACATACATAAAATACTAATTATTATACCATATTCACTACTATAATTTTATAGTATATTTACTTATTAAAATAACTTATAAAAATGTTGATACAGTTTGTTATGTAAAACAGATCTTCAAGGAACTAAGCGGGTAATTTCTGTCGGAAGCACCTGATGCGCTGCTTGTATTCCATCCTTCTATAAGATGACTACATTGAATTAGATTTTTTATTTATCTTATATTTTTTTTTTAGATTTTTAGTTATTGAAAGTGAACTTGACTGCATTTCTAAGGAGAAAATGTAATATTAAATTATTTTACTGAATTTACCTGTCTATAATTATATATTTAGAGTGTTTATTATGTCTTATTTTAATTTTTTCTAGACGTTATTAATATGATTCTAAAAGATAATGATGTAATTACAGGTATTTATATAATACGTATATATAAGTTAAGGTATGATGACACAGTTATGGATCATAATACCTAGCTCCATACGTAAACCATATGTAACAATAGGAAAAACCAATTATTATAAATTGCGATGTATAATAAATCAAGATATACTCTGTGACTTTTCGTGTGTTTATTTAATTCTTTCTCTATATAGGTGGTCACTCAGTGTGCTATGAAGCCTCTCGATCCCATCCCTGCTCTTAGGGTGTTCCGGAGTATTAAAGTGCCAGTGCACCTCTAATTGCTTCATCTCTTCTCTCAGTAGGGAATTATCAACCTCCCGGCCCCCATCGGACGAAATACGGTCGTGGACGCCGTAAAACTGAAACCAGGTGCGCAGTGCACCTAAAACCGCGTCCGCTGATCTGTCCTTCACCTGACACGCCATCGCCACTTTACTGAATACGTCCAGGACTATGAACCATTTTAAACCCTTCCACGTAAAGGCACCGACCTGTAGATCTCTCAGCGGCCTATCGGTGGTGGGTGTCGATCGTATTTGGTGCTCAGACAAATATTGCAACCCCCTATGATTTCCTGGATTGTCCTCCGCATACCCCACCAAAAGTATCTGCATTTTAGGGCTAAGAATGTTTCGTTTACCCCTCGATGATTCGTTTTCCCCTGAAGGTACGAGAGAGTGACTTCTTTCTGCATCGCCTCGTCTCTCACCGTCTCTACCATCAATGTACGTAGGATAAAACCGCTGTATAATCCCACTTTACGTGGGATGTGGCGTACTATCTGAACGCCAAAGCTCTCTTAATTTTTGCCCAAACCACCGCATTTCCTACGTAAATATGGTACGTCTTACCCGGCTTGGACGCATCTTTGAGTGCCCGGCAAATTTGATCATCCCGTGTCCCCGGTGTGGACCAGTCGTTAGTAATCGAACTCCTCCCGTATTCGATTTTCATTATCCCTGCAGTCCTATTCTTCCAGATGATTTGTCATTAATAATTTCTTCCATTGCCGTATGTCTACCCACATCAGAGCTGCCGTCTTCCAATGGTTCCACGCTCCCATCCCTTTCCGGCTCTTCATCCCCCCTGGGGCCCATTCTCTCAAAAATTGCCGGACGACACCGGACGGTTCCACTCGATCTTCTTCAATGGCATTGACAGTAATTGCTCACGAGAGCCAATCCGCGACCACGTTATCCTTATCCGGCTTATATAATATTTCCATATTATATTGGCTTAGGAGCTCCTTCCATCGAGTGACCCTCGCCGACAACTCCTTTAACTTTCCTACCCACTGAAGAGGATGGTGGTCCGTGTGAACTCGGAACTTCCCGCCGAACACGTAGGGTCGAAAATGGTCCAAGGCCCACACGATCCCCAATAGTTCTCTCTCAAGGAGCACTGTATCTCGTCTCCGCTGCCGTTAAACGCCTACTGCCGTATGCGACCGGGCGCTCACCACCGCTATCCTCTTGAGACAACACGGCTCCCAATGCGTACTCACTCGCGTCGTAATAGTGAAGGGTTTATGAAAGGCCGGGAACGCAAGGACGGGTTCTCTCTGTAATACCTCCATACACCGGCGTATATTATTTTAGATCGTTGGTGTGATAACGATTTTACTTCCCTTTTTTAACAGATTATTAAGGGCCACCAAATGGTACAGTATTTCTGGTACAAAGCGGCGATAATAGTTGATAGCTCCTAATAGCCTCCAAATACCTTTCACGTCCTGTGGCACTGACATCTTTCGCAGCGCCTCTACCTTATGTGTATCTGGTTTGACCACTTCTCTTGAAATAGTGGGACCCAAAAATTGTATTTCCTCCCGCCCTAGTGTAGATTTCTCCGGCATGACATCTCCGATCATCCTTACGTCCTTTTTCTCTTAGTTTCGCCTGGTTCGGTCTCTTATCGCCATTTCTTGCTGTCCTCTCCATCTCTCCTTCGTCACGTGCTCTGTGGATTCCTGGAGCGATTATACTGAACTCTAGTCCATTCCGATTCCTCGACTTCATGCGCGCCTCCTCCTCTCTGGCACCGGCATCCATTAAATCCTGTTCACACTCTAGAAAAGATCTGTCCTGCGGCAGACCTTCTTTCCTTCCAATCTCTTTCGCTAACTGTACTTCCAGTATGCCAGATAAAAAAAAACATGCGGGCCTGGTCTGGTCCATCTCCATCAACTCACTTAATTTGTCCGTAATCCGATTATAACGCACCAGCAGTTCTCCAGCGTAACGCCCTTTGGATTGTCCTTGTTTCCTTCTTTCCCGAAACATCTGAAAGATGTCTTCCTCCAGGGCCCATCTTCCACCTCTGCCTCATTCATATGCCTTCTTCAGCCGTTCCTTTACGGTGTTCCAGGGCGTTTCCTCGTCCGCTTGTATCTGGTTCAGGATCCTCCGCTTCACTCTGCATACTACGGCTGCCTTGAGTTCTTCGGCATCGCCACCATCCAGCAATCTCTCCTCGTTCTTAGTCTGAATCCTCCCCATCAGCCGGTCACCTCCTTTTATAAAATGGTTCAGTTCTCCAGGTTCCCCGGTGAATGTCTCCAGATCGGAAATCACCTTTCTAAGGTCCTGTGTTGTTGCTGTTCTGATTTTGGGGCGTTAGCATGTGCTTTCGGCATCGTGAGTGCAGGAAGAGCTGGCATTTCTTCCAGTACTGGATGAACCTCGGTCATTGGCTGACCTACGGTCTCTAACTGAGTCATGAGCTGCTCCACGATCGCTGGGATTACGTTTCCATGACTGTCTACATTTAAAACTGGGGTTCTTACAATTGGACTCATGCCTAGTTAGAATTATTAGAAATTTGAGAATCGAGATGGAAAAATGATTAAGTAAAATTTGCGGTCCCAAACATAATTTCTTACGTATCTAATGAATCTCGGGTTTCGACACCAGTTACGATAGGTCTCGAGAAAGAATTAAATAAACGCACGAAAAGTCACACAAAGTATATCTTGATTTATTATATATCGCAATTTGCAATAATTGGTTTTTCCCATTGTTACTTATGGTTTACGCATTATTATGATCCATAACATAATACCTTAACTTATATGTATATATACAAAAAACATCGATGTTTTTGAACAACTATTTAAGAAATATGAGGTCTGTTCCAACGACTACGCATGATCCGGCCAGTCAGAAGTGCTTTTACAATCAAAGAATTCGACATCGACTACAAAAAACATCGATGTATTTTTGGTAGTGTATTCTAAGCAACGATATTTTAAAACATCGATGTTTTTTGTAGTCGATGTCCCATTCTTTGATTAAAAAAGCACTTCTGACTGGCCGTAGCATGCGTAGTCGTTGGAACAGACCTTATGTTCCTGAAATAGTTCAAAAACATCGATGTATTTTGGGTAATGTATTGTAAGCAACATTTTAAAACATCGATGTTTTTTGTAGTCGATATCCCATTCTTTGATCGAAAAAGCATTTCTAACTGGCCGGAGCATGCGTAGTCGTTCGAAGAGACCTTATAAAACTCAAATGGAAGTTCTAAAACATCGATATATTTTTGGTAGTGTATTGTAAGCAACGATATTTTAAAACATCGATGTTGGATTCTTTGATTGAAAAAGCACTTCCGACTGGCCGCAGCATACGTAGTCGTTGAAACAAGCCTTATATTACTCAAATGGTTAAAAAAACACCGATGTTTTATTCTTATTAAGAATGAATGAAATCAGGTGGCAGGAGAACGTCATTCTTATCAGCCCTGCAAAGTGGAGCAAAACGTTGGTTAACAATAAATAGTTTTTTTGTTGCTATTTTGATGCCTTTATTGACCACCACCCAGACTATCTTAGCGTCTCAGTGTGCTCATACATAGTCTCCAGTGTCTCCTCACAACGCACTCGTAGTTGCCATTATCTTGACCATCTCAATCGTCTTAATCATTTTCCCAAAAGGCGGGCGGACGTTCGTCCTTTTGTCGATCTATCTCTACGAGAACATCCAACTAGAACAACTATAGCCGGGGCCTCATCAATCACCGGTGATATAAAGACATTTTTCTTCTCTTTTGCTCAACCTTCATTTAATTTTTGTAATGGTTTTAAGTTTGATTTGTTCTTTTTTTCTTGTTGGTATATTTTGTTTTTAATGCCTTCCATTTATTATGTTCACTTATTTAAAATACAACAATTACAAAGTTCGGCACTTTATTTCTTTTATTTTCACTACTCTTCACGGTTGGGCTAGTAAAGGTTCCTTTTGAACCCCTACCCGCCATAACATATTGGGTCAAATCCGGGTCGGATTTGTATTAATTTTTTGTCATGGTCCTCCGAATGCCGAATTTTGTTATTGTACATTTTATTTTGTAAGGTGTTCCATTCCACCATGATTTTTTCTCTCGCTCTCTCTTCATTTATTCTCTTTCAGTTTTTTTTTTTATTCACATTACAATGGTACATTATGCTGAGCTTGGCAGTAAAATATTTTGAAAAGGAAATAAGAATTTATCTAAAGTGAAAATATACCTACGAATTACACTGTAAATTTTTAAAAAAATGTATTCAAATTATCTAGGAATTTTTAGACCGCTATTCCACTTCGGTATTAATTAAAAACGAAAAAAACATCAGAAATGTGTGGAAATACACACATAAGAAAAAACAGATATTTTTTGGAGTTCCAGAACAGCAAGAGGAGTAGGGGTTATGCTCCCGCTCACCCTGGTCTAAGTATCTCACGGCTCTAATTGATATAACTTATTTTTCGCTTTAAGATCATTCTATGCTACCGAAAATTAATCAGTTTGCGCAGTGTTTCATTTGCTTATAGTTAAGTGGCAAACACTTGATTTTTTTTTTTAACTTACGGAAAATGAACGAAGATTTTTTTTTTAAATGTCAAAATAATTGGGTTCTAGACAAAAAATTCTTTTACAGATAGGAAATTCATGATTCCATCAATAAATGAGACGTAAAGTAAATTTTCTCCCATCTCTGAAAAAAAAAAAACACCACAGTACGGCATTTAATCTAAAAAAAATATTTTCCTGTCTAATCACAAAGAAATTATCCACAAAGAGTTTGTTCCTGCCGTTCAGTTTTACGCTGGAGTGCTCCATTTTTAAAGGGATCGTATCCACGCAGAGATCTAAGACGAATAGTTTCTACACTATGACAATACGCCCTCTCAAACATCGCCGAAGTTTTGACCTAGTTCTATAGTTCAAGAAGCAACAATGCCGTAGCCCCGACCTAGGTCTTACCGACTTCTGTTCACGAATCCAAGATATTTAAAAAGAAAGCAATTCTACAAGATTCCAGCGGTCCAGAAAGCTTACACCAGGCCCCTTAAAGCCTTCCGCGCTAATATTTCCAGAGTCTATTAACAATGGAAATGTAAAAAACGCAGGAAGCGGCGTGTTGATGCCCGAGGGACATAAATTGAAGACTTTAAGTTCGTTGTACATTACGTTAAATACATTCCTTTTTGCACTAAACTTGGGGGAAAGCAATTTTCTAGTAATTATAATAATTAGATGATTCTTACTTTTACAAAAATCAAGGGTTGTCAGAATTCAGAACATTGAATTTTCCACAATAAGATCAAGGGCATAAATTTGCGTGTTCCAAAGCAACTTTCTACCTGAAGAGGGCTGGAGAGTTGGAAACCAAGATTAAAGTAATTGTAGCAATAAAAATGTCACCTTTTAATTCTCGGCTGTAAATTTTCTTCATTACAATTATTTATTACTTTATCTTAAGCTTATATATATATATGTATATAAAAGAAAATGGTGTGAATGTTTGTCGTTTTTTTCGAAATATTTTGAGAAGATTTAAAGCATTTAAAAAGTTATGAACAAAATCGTGTTGCTCAGAAATAATACATTTATTTCAATGTTATTATAAACCAAACATTAGTTTCTTTCTGAAGAACATATTACTGATTCCATCAAATCACATTATATTTATGAAAAATTATGAAAACTTTAAGAGACTTTAAGTAGGCAAGTAAAAAAATATATATATATTTTTAATTAAATGAAAAGCTAATCATATTCGTGCTTGGCGTCATCTGAAACCCTTAAATACCATTTTTTCAAAACAAATTTAAGATTAGAACTATATTTATTTGAAGTTTTTTTTTTCCCGCCCGTCTATTTATCATAAAATCGTAATTCTTGAGTATTTTATCCAAATCCTATGTTATGATGAAGTCAAAGTCAGAGTCCTTCCTTCAAAACAGCCCTGAAACATGAGGAAAAACGTTGGCTCAAATAAAAATAGTACTCCCATTTACTATTTGACCACACCCGGACCATATTCCATTCATTGATACACACGGTCAATCAACAATCTTCCAGTATGTTAAAAAAATAAAATTAGAATTTAGACAGGTTCACTTATAATTTCTTAGGGAACTCCCTCTAGTTTTGAACCTGGGTATGC
This sequence comes from Halyomorpha halys, assembly GCF_000696795.3. NCBI lineage: Eukaryota > Metazoa > Arthropoda > Insecta > Hemiptera > Pentatomidae > Halyomorpha > Halyomorpha halys. The sequence continues at coordinate 44,233 of NW_027109467.1, forward strand.
CCTTGCCTCACATCTTAAATTGTTGCCAGGATCTACTATACACATTACCTCAAACATCTAATTTAACAATTTTTCAAGTTAGCTCATGAAAACTTGTTCATTTCCATGATCCTTCAACAGTATTTCGAATTACCCATTCATTTTATTATAAATTCTTTTCAGTCATTTTGTAGTCCCTATTCAGTGTAGTTAAAAAAAAAAAAGGATTAATCTTCAAAATTTGAGTTTTTAATATTTCAAGACACATGAAATTCTAAAAAATTTGAGACAGCACAAGATTCTCAATTAATATATTTTATTAAAAAATAAATAACTGCTCACCTTACTCAGCTATTTCATTAATCCCTTCATAAGGGACATATCCCTATAAAGAGAAAAATAATCTTCCCTATAGTTCTCTGTTATATAGATGTTTCACACTACTTACCTGATAATTATTTTTAAACCAATGTTTCATCAAGCTCAACTTTAACTTTATAATCTAAAAAGATTATGATGAGAATCTAATGAGAAAAACATGTTTAATTTAATTTTTTTTTAAACTTCCTTAAAAATTCCTACCTTAAGGGGTAGGAAGGTTTAAAACTCATATAAAAATTTGTATTAATCCTTGTTTGAATTTGAGGACCACTTTTCTTAACAAAGGAATGGCTGATTAAGTTATTGATATTCTTCTTTTAGGAATTGGATATTATTTCATGATATTTATAATTACATTCTACCCTTGTACTTTTTTAAATATGATAAGGTCTAGGTAGAAATCAATAATACCTTCTACATTAAAAAACACTCTACATTCCATCTACGGTTACTAGCCAAGTTATTAACAATGATATAGTGATGGTAATCTGAATTTAAAGTCTAAGAGACTGCATCCTATCCTAGTTAGATAGGCCTTTATTAAAAACTAATAACACATTTTAAATGGTCTTTAAACCATGAAAAATCACAAAAAAAATATTTATATTTATTTCTGTCACTGTAATGCTATTGGAATCAATTTCTAATAACCTAATGGAAAGTCTAATGTAGGAAAGACTATATTAAAAATTAAAGAAAAATAAATTAATACATAATAATTATGATCTAATCCATATCCAATTCAGTGTGGTTCTTCATAGATTATTACTCGAGCAAATAAAATGAACTACATTGAATGAAAATGAACTACTTTTAGTACATGAACATACACCAGCTCCTCCACCTGATCCCTCCCTATGTAAAGGTTCTTTTACCTACAAGACAACTATTAGGAAACTTTCATACCTAATTATATAGCATTCAACCCATTCATGGTACCGAGTTACTTCTTATTCTTCATTATTCATAAAATAGTAGAAGATTTCTCAAAGTTTCTCGTAATGAAATCAATATCCTTTTAGACTTTAAACTGTGTAAGATATAATTTAACAAAATCATAGACATCTAGAGTGATTTTAGATAAAATAAGTAAACAAGACATGAACATAAGTCAGAAGTTTCAAACCGACCTGATGAATTTAATAAACGATAGAAAAATAAAACTCTTAAAACAAGAAGAAAATAATTACTTCTTCATTTTATAAAATAAATTCTGCACAAAAAAATTTAATCAAAAGTCAACAGCATTTGGTAACTTATTAAATTCCATTAAGTTACAAAATTAAATAAAACAGATATTAAAAAAATTGAATGATAAATATATGTACAGTAAGTTATATATAAATATTATATACAAATGATGCTAACTTCATTCATTTTAATAAACAGATTTTTTCTAGAAGATTCGAATGAATTTCTACTATTACAGACACCACATCATAACAACTGTTCAGTGCTTTGTGCTGACATATCCAAAAGACGCCACGCTGCTTTTGGGTCCAATTCAGATGGGTCTCTACAAAGAACCCAAACATAATTAACTCTTAATACTTTGTTTGGATCACCTTCAACTATATTACCGTTTTTATCTTTGATACACAATAATTGCTGAGATTGGAAACTAATAACCAAGACTGGTCCTTGGTCCATAACTTTGCCCATTACTAAATCAACGTTATCAATATCTAAAATTTTAGAACAAAATTGAAAATGGGCTTCTTTTGCTTGTTTAATGGGAGCACCAAGAACATTATATGGACCTTCATGACACCAATCCTGTAATATTTCTAAATCTCCACGGACCATAGCTTCAAGAATATTAGGGATGATATCTTTCTCACAATCTTTCAAAAAATGAGCTCTGTCAAAGTTCGGATCTATCCTACAAATCTCTGTCAGAGTTTCGGAAAGTTCAGTTTTCTGAAAAAGACCACCCATAACACTTGAAACTTTATCAGTGAATACCCGAGATGCCCGGATAACAGGATTATCACTCTCATCATATTTCATTTTCCAATCGAGAACTTTGTTGATATAAGCATTATTGTCTTTGAATTGTTGCCAACTTTGGAAAAACTTTGAGTCTTTGTGAAGATCGATACCCAATGTTTCTGTGTCAGGTTTCAATGTTTTATTGTCTGGTACTGTTTCTAACCTCCTTCTTAGTTTTCGTGGTGGTTGATAAACATGAGCATGGATTCCAGTCTGATCTAATTCTTGTTTTACAGCTGCGGCAGTTTGGCTAATGGTTTGAAATGCTCCACTTTTTCCAATCTGTTGCCCTGTTTCTGATAAAGTTTCAGCCGCTCCCCTTGCAGTCTTTCCTATTTCAGCTCCCAGCTGTCCTGTAAAAAAGAATATCTTAACATTAGAAACACATTAATTTCTATCATAATACTATAAAATAATGTAATACTAATAAAAAATAGAATATTATCACAAAAGTTTATCCAGTAGTTGTCTCAAAGTCTTCTAAATAGTTGACGACTAGTTGATGAAGTATAAGATAAATGAGATTTGTGGCCATTTGAAATTTAGTAGTTGCTCAAGATTAAGAGGATTTCAGATTAAGGAACGTTCATACAATAGTCTGTGAGGATTTGCCTAACATGCTTCAAGAAGCTATGTACTTGTGACTAATACAGAAATGGTTACAGAGTTTAGAAGCTCAAGCAACTCCTCCATCAATGTCCTGAGAAAGAGAGATGAATATTTTTTATACATCTCTTTTTCTGATGTTTTGCAGTTGGTTTCTCTCCAATTCCCATTAGAACATAAAAACTCTTTCATTTATCAAATAGCACTAAGAGAAATCCTCATGATCACTTCATGAGATACACTCAATGACTATCTCTTGAAATAAGCTTTGATTTAGGCCTCATAACTAAACCAATTTTAATGATAATCGGATAAAATGTTAAGATTTCGAACCTCTACTTTTATGTTTAAAGTTGTAGATAGTAGGTTTCTATTGCTTAAAACCAAGAGTCTATACAGTAAATCTTTGTTACTACAAACTTCAATACACTGTTGAAACAAATCGTCACAGGCTATGATGTTGGTGAGCATTCATTCCTTAATACGAGATTCTCTTTATCCTAAGCAAATACTAGGAGATATTGAAATAAGTTCATAGCGTTTTTCAATATTTCAATGTAATCCTCTCTGTGTTTATAAAATCATGTTGACTTGGTCAATTATGTTTACATATTCTAAAAAAGGATTAGTTAAGGAGCTTTTATGTATCAGTTTTAACCAAAATTCCTTATCTTTAAGTGCTTGCTCAAAATGGAAGAGAATAAAATACATTTCGTCATTTAATGATTTTTTTTTCCCAAAAAGGAAAATCGGCTGCACAGACAGTTAACAAAATTTGCAGTGTGTATGGCGATGATGTCTAAGGAGAAAACACCAACTGTAAGTGGTTTGCTCTGTTCAGAACTGGAAATTTTGACTTGGAAGATGCAAAGCGCTTGGGTCGTCCTTCAACTGTTGATGATGACCAAATGCAAGCATTAGTCACAGACACCCTCACTCTACGACACAGCAACGCTTAACTTATCTCATGCAAACATCAAGTTGAGCAAAAGCATCCAGCATTGGCTATCGCAAAGGCATAGTTTTCCATCATGATAACGCCCGTCCTCACATGTCTATTCACCAGACCTTGCCCCAACAGATTTTCACTTATTTCGGGCCCTTCAAAACTCTCTTAACGGGAAACACTTTAATTTGCTTGAGGACTGCAAAATGCTAAGAGGAGTTCATAGCGCAAAAATCCGAGTTCTGGGAGGACAGAATTAAAATATTATCTGCAAGATGGCAACATGTAATAGATCAAAATGGGCTATATATAATTGATTAAAATATTTACAAGAATCTGAAGTTTTTATTGAAATCACCAGTAAAAAAATGCTACAAACTTATTTTACAACCAAATAGTAATATATTGTCTAATGGTAGAAAAAAGGTAGTAAACTCTAAAGCCAATTCAAATTGACAGTATATAACCTATTCAAGTACCTGCCACGGAAAGTGTAGTAGCAAGAAAGGTTCAGCTCAGGTCCTAGAATATGATCTTTGGTGGTTTCACCATTACATCTGTTTACACCAGGACCCTTCCGTACATTACTCCGGATGCCCTGATTGTATTTTAGAATTGTAATTAACTTAGTGTGGAACAACGAGGGGTTGAAATTGTGAGATTTTTCAGGTTATTAATAAACATGTATATTTCTTTAAATTCAAATTATTATAATGTTAAATATAAATCGATATCGGAGGGTGGTCTCGTAGATAAAGGAATATTGGCTTATCTGGGCGACGTGTTGGAAGTCTCACTTCTGCGTCCTCCCTCGTCCAGATTAAGTGGTGGGTGAAAATGGTGAATATCAGAGATTTCGCCTGATGTTCTTGAAAATGTATCTTTCTAGATCAAGAGCTGGCCAGCTAGTGCTGGACTCTGGCGTGATGGTAAGGGCAGGCCAGGTCCTAGCTTGCATAGTGCATAGGCTGGGGCGGCATTGCAGACGTAGCGTCTTCGGGCTCTTCTGGTAAGCCCTGTTACGGGGGAGGGGGTATTGGAAAATGAGACCACTGATCCCAATTACAAAATAGAAAATGAGCTGCAAAATTTGTTTATGTAAAAACTTTTTTTTTTTTAATATTTATTTATGGCTATTTACAACTGTACATTATAATACATATTATGTAAATCCTAAAGCTAAAAAATTATGTAAATCCAACATCTATACCTTCAAATTCAAGCTTGGAAAATTGAAACATCAATATACAACACACCAGTGAGAAAAAGGACATCAGAAAAATTTCAAGTTGAAATAAGCAAAGTAACCAGTATTAGAGACAACATCCTTATGTAACTATTAATGGAAGGTACTCCAACTACAGTTGACATTTAAACAAAACAGGTAATTCTCCTTATCAATAACGCTAAAGTACACTAAGAAAACTGACAGCCCAAAACCTCATAATTGGAAAAGTTTTGATTTTCTCGCTATGGTGCAATCAGTGATCAGCACTGTCACACATTTAAAAAAATAAATGTTAGATTTTGTTATATTTGAATGTATTTTTATAATTATTAGTTCAAATGTAGAATCAATATCTGATAAAATGCTGAACAATAAAAATAATCTATTATAGCTTAATCTAATCTAACTTAGAAACAAGTTAAAAAAACAGTAGATGGTTACTGTTGCAAGATTGAAAAACTTGATAATAATATTATATAATTACATAATAAGATTTTAAAATTAAAAGTTTCTTCATAAAAAAACCTAACTTGTACTTAAAAAATAAATGAATAGCTGTAAGTCAATTAGGATCAATTGTTTTGTTAAGGGCAATTAGCTGACTCCATAAACTGAGTCCTATTTATGGTAATTTAGATCATTTCCTGAATAGACTTATCACCTTCGATTGAAGAATTTCCAGCCCTGTTAGAAAGGGAGGTGTCTGGAGAAGAAGAAAGAATATAGAATTTGAGGGAATTTACAAACATACCCACCTCAACAGATTTATCAGACTAGGACAATTTCCGTGAGCTGACCACATAATGTAGATGGATAATAACAAGGCATCCAAGGGTATGCTAACTGAAAAACTCCAAGGAAAAAGAGTAGATGATTGGTCAAATATTAGGTGGGAGGACTCGGTATAGGCAGATTCATGGCTTCTATTTGGGAGTACTAGAGGACTGCGACAATTGGTCGCACCAACTGGTGAAGGCTTTTGGAGGAGCAGTCTCGGTGAAGGGATGCAGTACCACACATGTATGTATGTCCAACGTCCACTGAAGAATATCCTTCTGGGATTTGTTGATCCCTATTGAGTGTGAGGAAGTCGGCAGCTCTGATCCAATTACAGCAGCAATAATATAGTGATAAGGTTATAACCAACAAAAATATAAATATAGTTCAGCAGGTCTTATATCCAAATACCATATTATGCATTGCAGGGTAAAAATTATATAAGTGATATAAAAAAGTAAATAAGTTTTAAAACCTACTGATTCTGATTGCTCATTATTATTTGATGTTGCATCATACAATACGAAATTCACATTTAGAATATATACATAGAAACTTATTCAAATAAGAAAAAGTAAAATGCAATAAATAAATACAATACAACAAATCAACAGAACACAAGAATATGCCAATAGCCAATGCTATGATAAATCAATTATTTGGAACTGATCATAATTGTTAATGTCATAATCAAACCTTAAATGATTTCATAGAAAAAACATCAAATGAGGGCAAAACTTCACCAACTATTAGTTAGTCAATTAGTTCTTGACATAAAGGTTTACCTGCTTTTTTCCCGATTTCTGATTTTGCTGCTTCCTCTAGCACATCACTGACTTTATCTTTAATGTGATCCAATTTCTCCCTAAACACTTCACCACTTTTCGATGCTTCGGATTCAACAGTTTGAAACTTGGCTCTACAACAACAATCATCTAAAAAAATTAATTAATTAATTCTTCATAAGTTATTCTCAAGATGTAATATGAATTGGCACCTTGCTTTCTGAAGGGCTTCTGACTGTTCTAATTTCTGTGCCTCTTCCCTAAATTTTTTCAAACTTTCTTTCATCTCTTTACTTTTAGCCAAGTCTTGCCTAACATTTTCTATAAATTGAGAGAAAAAATTAGGCCTTCTTCCACTAGATGAATAATACCTGAAACTCTAAATTTGATAATAGCAGACATTTAGTATCATCACTAACTCAAGAACCAAAACTAATAATCTTAATAAGCAATACCAACCAGAGAGTGATTTCTTACATTGTGACCAGTAATAATATTGTATCCTCTTGAATAAGAAAATAATGGGAACCTACTCAACCGACTGAGAACGATGCTGTAGGACTAAAAAAAAAAAAATATATATATTATCACAATCACTTCCTAAAAACATATTGATGGAGAACTCGAGGAAAACAATGAATTTACCATATTCAGATCAAATTTTGAAGTTAGATAAACAACAGTAACTACTTATCACGGCATTCTATCAATTTTCATTTTCCACGAAAGAACCGAGAAGAAGCATGATAAATAGAACATGTGTCTTTTAACTGCCTTGACTGCAGTGTTGCACAATTATAGAAGAAAATGGAAAACAAAAATTGTAAATTCAATTACTTTTTGGATCTTTTTCACTTCAAAAAAGGTATTCCATGTTTTTTTGAAAACAAATAAATATGAAATTATACGTTGAAATACTCTTTTTCATAATAAGTCTAGTGTAATCTTTATCTATTTTCAGGTTTCCTACTAAGAAGGTTAAATTCATTTTTAAATAATTTAAGCCGGTTTTAATCATGACAACTCTTAGATCTTTTACCTGTACCGACCTACTAAAAATTAATGAAATGTAAGTTTTATGAAAGTTTATTTTTTGCTGGTGTGAGAAATCTTTTTGTTTATCTTTTGTATTTATGGCATAATGTGGTAACTTACTTTTCTCAATTTTTAATAAATAGAATGTGAAGTGTGTTTTGTATAAGACAGGTATTGTGTAGTTAAATACTCAAAATTCAACTAAAAAAAAAAATTATTTAATGTAGTTTAGTTACACTTGTGTCTCTGGAAATTCACCTTTAAAAACCAGTTAACTTAAAAATCATTTTGGGGACTATTCCTAACAGATATAGCCTTTTTTTATTAGTAAATGTTTAGATAGTTTTGTTTTTTCTGTCTAAGATCCAGACTAGACTTATGGTCAGCTATATGCTTATTCTGTTTTTTATTTCTGATTACTATTTTTTTTTTCAGCAACTTGGACCCACTTACTGAGACCGTATCCTTTTTAAATTAACTTAATTAATTTTTATTATTTATTTTCAATAATTAATGTATTATATAATTATATTGACTTTTATCACTTATTAATATCTGAAGTTTAATGTCTTAAATATAACAAATCCCTTGTGAGGAAGTAGACAAATGGCGACTGACAAATTCACTCCCACTGTTCCATGCCTAATAGAATATGAAATCCTCTGTTAATTTATTGGCATGTAGAGCTGCTGAAATTCCTTCAATCACAAACTTCAACATGCCATGCAGAAATCTGATCACTTTTAACAGCATGAAGCGGCGGTTTCACAGTGGTGGTTATAGTGGTAGTAAATTTATCATGCTTGCACAGACAGCTGATAGTACCACTAACTATCAAGCAAATATTAGGTTTCACGATTATAGAGGCTGTGATTGCTTGTTTTATCCACTATCACCTTCTCCACGGAACTCCTACCTGAGTAGGGAAAATTGTTGGAATAGAACAGTGGGGTGCACAGTTTTAAGCTATCCTACAATAATAAATATAGAAATTATTGTTCATCAAACACATGTATCTAAGGAGCATAATTGAAAATTGGCATTCATTTATTAGCACATCAAGATCTATCTATGGACTAACCACTGAACTGTTAGGGCTATTGCAGAGGGAAGATACACCTAAGCTCAGGAGAACATTACTTTTGGTTGTGTATTGAAGTAAATTTAGTAGGAGTGAGAAACCTTACACCCAACCCAAGGGGAGGAAGTGAGAGGAGGATGATAGACTACGACAGAACAAGGAAGAGCTTCAATACATCAGTTTTAGAAAGCCCTTCAAGAATCTAGAAATCCCACCAATTCATCAGAAAAAGTCAAAATTGTTTTTTATACTACCCCAAATTTCAGTCTGAATTTCATTAAGCAAATTGTACCCCTTTTGGTCTAATGCCATAAACTCAATTTGTTTTATTATAAGTAATGAAGAATTAGCAGTTTCCTTGGTTCTTATAATCCTTAATTGACTTTACTCCTTTTAAATACATTTCACAGGACTAATTTACCAGCAATAGCAATCTAATTAATTAATTCTGATACTGTCCCATAAGATAGGAATTGTCAGCATTAATCAACAGAATTGTTAAAATTTGCAATGTTTTAAAAATATTGTTATGAATAGCTTTCATTTTTAATAATAATTATGTTTAAAAATTTAAATATTAATTTAAAGGTAATAGGTAATTTTTAGAGGATTTATTATGTGATTTTGCTAAGTTTTTATTTTTTTACTAAAACTTAAATTATTAATGAAAGGAATATGGTCCGGGTACGGTCAAAAAAACTCAAATAGTAGAATATACTATTTTATTGAGCCAACGTTTCGGCCCACGTTGCAGGGCTTCGTCAGGGCTATTTTGACGGCAGTCAAAACAAAAAGGAACTATTAAATTATTAATAGTTGATCCTATTTTAGAGGCACTATTTATATCTCATTAATTCTCAAGAGTTTTATTAATTAATTTGTACTTTAATTTTTTATGACTGTAAGTGTTATAAAATAAGTATTTACAAACTTTTTTCATTGTATTGATAAAAGGTGCACCAAAATTATCAATTATGTAATGTTGATAATAAAGGTACTAATTCCATCCTTCTGATAATAATGTTATGATAATTAAGAGATAATGTAAAATTGTGATAAAATCTTCTGACCCTCTCTTTCTTTCATTCTTACAGTAAATTGTCTTTTGAATTAATAATGAAATACTTCCGTTGCCAGTTAAATTTTTCCTACTAATCTACAGGCAACCATTATGACAAATTACATGTTATTGACTAGGTATTTTTGTAGACTGTATATCATTATGTCTTAAGATTAATGAACTAGGTATATTTATAGTTAACAATTTTTTTTATTATCAAATAGAATCATAAGAATATTTTCCTTATAGCCTTTAATAGTATGGCATGCCTTTTTACATGCAATATCTTGCTCATTGGCCAGAATATTTTCAGGTCGCAGTTGCTCCAAATGGAGATTTTATGGGATACAGTATGTATATGAATATCTTGAATTATGATTCCTCTTAGTAATATATCATTTCAAATCATTATTGTTTAAGATTAAACTATTATATTTATTGTTCTTTAATATTTAAGGTTGCTGAATCAGATGCCATATTCTAATAATTTAAAATGACAAATTCAATATGGTGAAAGTATATTGATCTTCTGAAATTATTGACTGAAAATAAAACAAAACGAGTTTAAAAAAAAAATGATGTAGGAAGTTATTCACCTGCAAGAAGTGCTAGTGCTAGGTTATATCCATAGTTTGCCCCAGCAGCATTGTCCACAGACTCCCTCTTGCATTGGAGAGATACTTGTTAAAAAAGTGTGAAGAGCAGTCAGCTTGGGTTGTTACCATCCCTAATGGAAAATACTCTGTGGAAGACCATAACACAGGAATTCGGTCAACAGGTTAGTTATTTCCTAGTGCCGTGGTTGATTCCATTTATATGAGTAGAAATGTTGACTTTACCAATGGGCAAACTCATTATGCAATCTGTTGTTTTTTCTTAAAACTGATGACTTTTTATCGTCTATCATATACCAACCACAGTAATTTTTGTGTTCTAACTAATAAAGATGTGGGATGTGTTTCCCAAATAGCAGATCAGTTTTTAGGATAAACTAAAATTTTAATCTTTCGATGGTATGCAATTTCGGGTTTCAGTGCTTTTTAATAATATATCATAATTCATTAACAAAATTCTACATACTTAAAAAAAAAATTAATACTTCGTTCTGAAGATATCTTGAGAGAATTCTCAAAGTCAGAAAACATTATACAGGTATTCTACAAACAAAGGTTCAAACGATTTATCTTTACAATAATAATAATTTGAATAGAACAGCTATTTCCTAAATTAATTCTAGCAGATTTTTTTTTTTTATATTGTAATAGGAGCTCATATTGATGATATAACAGGAGCTCACTCAATTGGATCCGCATTGTGAGGATTGTTAAGCTCTTTTAACTTCCTACTCATCTATTATTATATAAAATTTACCTGCTATAACTGACCTCCCTCCTTTTAAAGGAACGCTTGTTTAAAGATACTGAAAATTAAAAATCTTTTTTGGCCAATTGAAACCATTACTCGAGCTCTATACCAAACACAATTAATGAGATTGTTCTAAGGAGTAAAGGAAAAATGTGGCCATTACTCCTCTAGACACAACATTATTATCCTCCTACATGATAATGGTCATCCGCCTGTTGCAGAGCTGGTCAAATCCTATTTGGAAACACTTGATTGGGAAGTGCCACACCACCCACCATATTCTGGTATCGGATCAAGATACCAAAAATATAGTCAATTCGTGGATAGCTTCAAAAGATTAATTCTTCTGATGTGGTGTCCGAATGCTGCCAAAAAGATAGCATCTAGTGATGGACAATACTTTGAATAAAATATAATGTACTGTACTTTCATCATAAACTCCTAATTTTTTACAGGAAACGGTAGAAACTTATTTGTGTTGCTGATAAAACAATTTCAATTTTATACTTTATGCCATCTTTTGGTCCTGATTCACTTTATTCTAAAATATATTTAACCACTGGTCTGTCAAATATGAATCACCTTGGTGAAGAGGACAAAATTTGAGAAAGGAAAATTAATCAAAAACTAGAGTAACTGATAAAACAGAAGCTGTTTAATTTAAAGTTCTTGAGACCTCTGAAAAATTTCAAATTAATAAAGTTTTTTATTTTTTGCCTAGCCAAGAGGAATGTTTATTGATATCTTTAAAAGGTCTATTACGGTCCATCATTCCAATGATTTTTGGAAGAAAAATGTGTTAAATGTCGGTATCTGATAATAAAAAACAATTCAGAAAAAGAAAGTTCAGCATTAATTAATGTATTTCTTAGAATTGATAAAGTATTTTAAGTAAAGTGTACAAGCCTGTTTTGTTAATCCAGTATGAGACTATTCTAACAATGAACCTGTTAACATGTTCTCTTTTCTGTTTGATAAATGAACTGGTTATACAATTATATAGCACACATCTATTTGTAACTTTCTCATGAGTATAACTACGAGATTTCATTTTGATTTATTCAATAATAAACACCTTAATTATAAACTGTCATTTCTCCTTAATTAATTTTTAATTTACTTTATATTTTTAAATGTATTAGTTGTGATTTTGGTAAATGCTATTATATTTGTTTGCTTTCAAATCATCTTAAAGTTAAATAAGTATGTATTACATTATTTTTTAATGATAAATAATTAATATTCAAGCAGATGAATAACCCAGCTGTTAATTATTAAAACGTACATGAAGCTTGTTAATTAATAATTTGTTTGTTAGTAATGGGTAAGGCAGAGGGGCGAGGAGAGAATTGGCATGGACATGTTACCGCTCTGACAGTTTCTCCAAAATATAGGAGACTAGGAGTTGCTGCAACACTTATGAAGTCTCTTGAACAAATCTCGGAAAGGTATTTTTATTTTATTTTTTAACGTCAAGACCTCAACATTAAACTAAATTATGTAGGTAACTAACAATCTTATAGTATTTTGATGATTTATCATATGGAATAACATGAAAAATCCCCTGAATTTTTTTTTGATAGCTCATATGCACTAAGCAAATCTATACCAACCGTTTTGTTGATAGAGATTCGGTTAGTGTGTACTGGAGGCCAATCAGAGCGAGCTAAACCCAACCAGTTAGTTTTAAAATGCCAATGACTTAAGCCTAATACTAATATACTAGCCAATTAATGACAACTAATCTCCAGCATATAAACTTGTAAAAAATAATAATGAGTGATGGAAAACAAATAAGTAAGATGAATTTATAAATAAATGTTATTGTGTTTTCATGGTTTTTATGGCAATTATCAGTTTTTTACTTTTGTTTTCCTATACAAAATATAGTAAGAAGTATCATGAATAATAAAATAATTACTATGTCAGCTCGAAGTTAGGGTGTTAGGGTGGTTGTGAAAGTTGTGTACTGTGAGATGATGGTCATACATCACCAATTTATTTAATAACATAAATTGAAAATGAGTTTTTTGGATTTTTTTTTTTTTTTATAAAATCAAAATTGTGCTTTTTTTTTTTGGTACACATGCATACATAGACTATCTATGTTGGTATATAAATATCCTATATGCTATATTTCATTATCTTTTCAAATAATCTTATAGAAAATGGTATAAGAAATACATCTCTTTATTTAATTCATTAATATATTTTAAAAACATGCAGAGTTTATTTACATTATTTATGTACAAATTTACAGGAAGAAATGTTATTTTGTTGATCTTTTTGTCCGTGTGAGCAACAAAAATGCGATAGCAATGTATAAGAAACTGGGATACGTTGTTTATCGAACTGTGTTGGAGTATTACTCTGGTGATCCTGATGAAAATGCATACGGTAAAAAGCTTATATACAATCTGTAACATAAAATAACATAATGAATGAACTGAAAGTGAATTTTTATTTGATATTAATCATTATTAATAAAATATTTTAAGAGTATAAGGAAAAAAAAATTGTTATTATTCTGAAAAATAGAAGTATATAAGAAAATATACAAATCCTCTACCATGAATCATAATGGCAAAACTAAAAAAAAAACATAATTTTCAAGTTAAGACAACCAAGTTGTAATTTATTTTAGTTCATAGATTCCCAAAAGTTTGAGCCATTGTTTATATTCTTATGATGAATTTCAGGCTTATGCCATTATGATTCTCAACAGGTTTTATATATATTATATTTGTAAAAATTAACAATTTATTTTTTATTTTACAGACATGAGGAAAGCATTAAGTCGTGATGTTGAAAAGAAATCAGTAATACCTCTAGATCATCCTGTGAGGCCAGAAGATGTTGAGTGATCTCATTTTTAATGGAATTTAATTAGATTTTTTTATATTAAGTGTTTTTTTCAGTAAAATAAAAGTATTTTAAACTACTTTATTTAATTTTTCCTGCTCTGGCTAATTGAAACAGAATACAAGTTTATAAAACACTATTTGTGTTCTGTGGTTTGGTTTCACCCTCAATTAATTTAGATTATTCATGCCTGTTTCATACACAAGTATATGACCGATTGAAACTGAATACTTCCAAGATTTCTATGAAAACAAAAACTGACTCGATAGAGAGCATCTTTTGTTTGGTGGCTTTATGCTAACAATACAATGACTTTAAATTATTATCTTCATGGCAACTGCAAATGATACCTTAACAGGAAGGTGTTCTTCTAAATTACTTAGTTTTTTTTTAATTGAATGATGTATATGGTCAATTTTTCATACCAATGGGACCTAGCATGAAGCCTAGAGCCCGAACAGGCTGTCTAACAAAAAAAATAACTTTTGAAAACAGAAAGCTAGTTCCTGAAATTAGCGCATTAAAACAAACTTACTTGAGAGGGAATCCTGACATAAAATTAAAGCGTTGCAAAGTAAGATATTATTACAACTCCAAATTACATAGAGGACCAAAATGCATTTATTTTTTCATACCCTCCAATGGAATAAAATATTAATTAACACATGCAACTATAAAATGTATACGATAAGTACTCAACCCATCTTTTACCCTGAGATATTCTAAAGTGATTTTGTGGACGTTCCCTGTGTGTGGAGAGTAAAATCCATTTTATTTTTTTTCAAGGGACCAGTAAAATGGGAATTATCGAGAGTCAATTATATTGTTTGTTTAATAGTTGAATTTTTTTTGTTGATCTCCAACCTTGTCACTTTTGACATACAGGATTATCTACAGGTAACCAACTTACTCTAACTGGAGTGGAGGGAGAGAGGTAGACATCAAGTTTTTATTCTGTGGAACTGCAAAAAACGCTATTCCTCCCTCCCCTATTTAAATTATTAAATCCTATTTAATATTATTTCACTTTTTCAACAAATTTTATTAAAACAAAGTCTTGAAGTCAATATTAAATTAGTTAGAACTACGAATATACTTACCTAACATTAGAAGAATAATCTTTATATCTCAGTCTTCATCATTTGTTTGGTTATCAGCTTCTTGTTTCTTTTTCCAAGCTTTTGCTTTTTCCAAAAGTTTGAGATTAGGCTTAACTGCTTCATCTTCAGGGAAAATATAATCGTACACCTCTTCCCATCCTTCTTCACTCTATTTAAAACAAACAAAAAGAACTGATTCAATCAATAATTATGACTAAATTATTATACTGGAGAACAGAGGACATGCCAGAAAATTAGTGATAGTATAATAAATTAAGTTTCCACACAGAACCACTAATGAGAGTAGGAAAATTTTATTTTAAGGGGGCCTGCAATGAAATAATCAACCTGCAACCCACAATCAAGCCTGATTTGACTTTGATGCTAGTAGTCACATTTTTCCTCCCAAAAAAGATTAAAAATTAAATAATATATCATTCACCTGTAAGAAAGTGACTCAACTAAAAAAAAAAATAAAATTGTTTTGCTTTTTGTTTCAAATCCTGGCTTTCTAATGGAAAAGTTTTATTAGCTAGTTAATATAAAAATAAAAAACAACTAGGAGGCCAGATTGCTTTACCAAATAATTTTAACTGATAATAGAAAAAAAAAAAAAAATCTCAGTCATGTGATGTCAGCTACAGATGTAGGCTGTTCAGAAAAATAAGAAAAGTGTCTTATAATTAAGTTTTCTTGTTTCTTTTTAGACATTGATTATGATTCACGGATTTTTTTTTTTTTTTTTGCTTCTATAACACTTGGTATTTTTTTCACGGGTGAATAAAATATCTGTGGTCAGATAGCAAAAATGTTATTATAATTTATTTATGCATTACAAGTTATAATTATTCACTTAATAGTTCAAAAGGGTTTTTGTTAGTTGTTTGGGGATGCCCCTTAAAGAAATTTGTGATGGGGCTTGGAAATGTTACCCTCTAATGACAACATATTGAAGCTGAGGAGGGTTTTGTAACCATATTGAACTGAATAGGGGAAGAAAGAGCTAGCACATTTTAAGAAAGCCACTTTCCATAAATAGACATGAGCGAGTAGAACTTCACCATACTCAGGCAAGAGAGGCGGCGATATGAAAAGAAAAGAACACGAGAGAAACCTGTCTTCCATCGCAACATCCAAACAAAAAACCTATAATCGCTACCATAATTCCTTGTAAACATAGCAATGGTCCAAATTAATTGAAATTCTAATAATTATACTGTAACTTTTGGCAAAACATACACAATCAAATGTTTCATAAAGATACACAATCAAATGTTTCATAAAGATACACAATCAAATATTTCATAAAGATACACAATCACATATTTCATAAAGATTAAAAGAATAGAGGTTTATTTCATTTTGTTCCTTCTAATTATAATTTATTTCATATACAGTCCACTCCAGCGATACCAGTGGATTATAAATAATTCGGGTAATATCCCCCAACAATCAAACCCGGGGAATACTTGAATTACACAGGTAGTACTTCATTCTTTGTTCTATTTCAGATAGAAAAAATAATAAAGTTATAAGCCACTTATAAATCTCTTCAAGATCATAAATTAAAAAAAAAAAAAGATTCTAGAGCATGTGATTCTGAGAATTTTATTTACATTTTAAGATTTTCCACCATTGGTTTTTCATAAACTTAAATAAAAAAGCTAAAACACTTTTGCTACCTTAATATCATCAACAAAGGATATTCGTGAATGTGAAAAACCATTTTTTTTGTTTTGTTTTTTAAAAAGTAACTTACAAAATTTTACTATTTATATAAGAATAACATATTTTTCTGATTATGAAGAGGATGATCAGGGGTGTGGTCAAAAAGGAACAAAAAATAGTTAACTACTATTTATTTGCTGACATAACCCACTTTGCAGTGCTAAACAGGATACATAACAACTAAAATATGTTGGCAATGTAAGATAAAGAGATACAAAGAAGTTGATAAACTAAGGTGGGTTAAAAATATATATATAAATGAAAAAAAATATATATATATATATCTAAAAATAAGATGTACAATAATAAATGTATACAAAAATGAAATAACATAAGACTTTTTTTTTTAAATCTTTACTTATTTTTATAAATACTTCTTAATGCACATCTTATTTTTATTTTTTTGTATCTTATTTTCAACATATTTTTAGTTGTTTTGAATCTTTTTTAGCCCTGATGACGCCTTGCAAAGTGGCTCATATTTAAAATATTTTACTATCTGAGGATTGACTGATTATTGATTATTCGGACTGTTTGATATACTGATTGTTTCAACACTTTAATATCTAAAATTACTTTGACATTCATCATTATTTATGAGCCTATTAAATAAATATAGATTGGTTATTTACCCCATCAGCAGCAATGACAGCTTGTCTTCGACGAACCCGCCTGGGAAGTTTTGCTTCAACCTTCTTATAGCTTTCCTCATCACCATGGACCTTTTCCATCTCTCTCCATGCTTCTAACAACAAAATACGTTCTTCTTTTTCTCCAGATTCTCTCAAAGCAGTGTTGCCTCTCTCATAAATTCTCCTGGCCAATGAAATAGGTTCGATTCCCTCTTCCTGGCTATGGGACATCTCAAATTTAACATAACTCATCCAAACCTAAAAAGTAACCAAGCTTTTAAAAATTTTAATTCCTTATCGAAGTAACAAAAAATTAGTAAATAAATAAATTTTGATTTTACATTTCTTTATTGCTATGAACATCAACTATTTATTAAAAAGATTATTTTGTACCTTGACATGATGAGTTCTCTCTAAAAGCCTTTCATATAGTTGCCTAGCATTCCTCGATTCACCAATGTTTATTTCAAAATCTATGTAAGCTTTCCACAGAATTTCAGGCATATCAAGCCTTGGTTGATTGACGGCTAGTTCATAAATAGCTCTTGCTCTGTCTGTATCGCCTAACAGTGTTTCTAGCTCAGCAAACTAAAAAAAATAATTTTACTTTTATGATTAATCACTTTCTCTATCTTATTTTTAAAATAATACAAATGATAGTAAACTAAAATCATCTATAGTTTCTCCCCTTTTACTTTCATAAGTACTTTAAGTAGAGGAAGTATGGAGAATATTAGATTTTTTTTTTCAAGATCTAAAGTAATTTATATGTTTAGAATCATCTGCCTCCAAAAAATGTGATAAGTAAAAAAATGTTCTCTGTTTCAGTTCAACTATTCCTTATTTTTAAGGATTTCTCATTTTCGGGTCATTTCATGTCAAATAACCTGTTCATGACACACACTTTCTCAAATTTTGATGGAAGAACATGAATAGATCAATTGCTATCCGAAGTCTCAGAAAGCCAGCGTGCCTTTAACGTACATCTACAACTCAAAAAATATTTTATCTCGAAAAGTATCTAGAAAAAGCAAGAAATACTCCTAATAAACTATCTCAATTTCCTGAAGAACTTAAAATATTTAAATTTACTTTTTACAACATTTAAGAAATGGTTATTATACAAATATCACCCTTTTAGGGCTAAAAAGATTACCTGGCTACCTTTTTGGACTCGAAAAATTTCACATCACCCTTGTTGAGCTAAATAATTAAAACTTTCACTAAAATTATCTTAAGAGAGGTTAAATATGTAGGAAAATAAGAAGAAAAAAAAGCACAAATTAAATGCTAGAATGCACTGAATATTCTTCCCTTTAATTCTAATTATTTTCCTTTTTTTTAAACATTTTGAGAAAGTGGCATTTGCTTGGGGCGCCCACTTTGGGCACCGCTGATGAGTCTCAGAGTTGAATGTTCAAACAAAAAAAAAATTAAATATTTAGGGTTGGTAGATAAATAAAAAATATTTAAGATTTTTAACAGTGTTAATTTTAGTGGACCATAATATAATATCTTTTGAATTTCTAAAGTGATGAATATTTATGTAAGAAAAAAATATAAAGCTCACAATAATAATTTTATTATAATATAATATTAATATAATTTTTTGTCTCTAGGATCATATTTGATGTAAATATTTCTTAAAATATTATAATAAAATTTAAAATTATTAATTAAAATTGTATTTTAGGTATTTAATATTTTTATAAAAACAAAGTTGAATATTCTATCACTTTTGAGATATAATGGTTTTTATATGACAAAATAACCCTTTCTTAAACTTCAAAAATATACTTAAATATTTTAAGTTTATTGGGAAATTAAGATAGTTTGTTAAGAATATTTTTGCTGTTTTTAGGACACACAAACTTGTTGCAAAATTTTGTTATGATACCTAAAATATTTGTTAGGAAAAAATGTTTTTTAAGTAGCTGGCGCACGTTAAAGCCACACTTTCTGAGGCTTTGGTAAGGATAAAATAGAAAAAAAAAAGTAACAAAAATATTCTGCAGGTACTATTAGGATAGTAATAGAATTATTTGTGTCAAAATCTGGGAAGGTGGGAGTCAGTTAGGACTGGGTGATTAGAAGACATGAAATAACCTTTTCTTAAACTACTGAATATTTTTTGGATAAACAGCGATAAGTAACAAATGTGATCTATAAAAAATGTCCTGATGAAACCATTGTTTATATCTGCAGTCATATCATTCACTTTAACTACTGAAACACTTTTTTTGAATATGTAGCTATAAGTTAAATTTTGAGAGAGGCATGAATGAATTTTAAGAAAAAATCTTACAATGTAAATTTATTATCAAAGTTCAATATGCTTAATGTTGACTCGAATAAATCAAAACTAATCTTAGATTTTAAATGAAACTTTTGATGAAGTTATTGTAATGCCTTGTTAAAGAGCCAAATTTTATTGCTCCTAACAATTTAACTTATAAATTGGAAGGTCGTTGATTGACCATGTGTAATTAATGAAAGGAAGATGGTCTGGGTGTGATCAAAATAATTTAAATTGTAAATAAACTATTTGAGCTATTTTGACCACACCTGGGCTATCTTCCTCTAATTAACTTATTCATATTTGACTGAAAATTTTACTCAAAACTTGTCATTACGTTAAATCTTTAGTATAAACATTGTATAATTTATGTACATACCCTCATCCATGTAATACAGTTTTCAGGGCCATGCTCCAGAAATTTTTGATATAACGTTCTACACCTATCGAACTCCCTTAGTTGTATCTCAAGATCTATATAACCACGATAGAGTTTATCTCTAGGACAGACTCCTAAAGCCATTCCCTAAAAGTAAAGAATTTCAATTTCATTCAAAAATATTCCTAATTAATTAAGAAAGAATTAAAATTAGTAATACAATTAACAAACCAGAGTTTTCCTTGCTGTAGAAAGATTTTTATGTCTAATTTCAAACTGAGCATATAAAAGCCATATTTTGCTGAAAGTGAATGTTTTATGAGGTATAATGTCTAAACATGTTCTATAAATTTGCCTTGTTCTATCTTCATCTTCTGCTTCGAGTTCTTCATATAAGGCATAATTAATCCACAAATAGATATAACGCCTCCACATATCTTTTTCCTTAAAAAAATATGTTCACATAGTAAATAAATGAAACATAATTTAAAAAATGTATTAGATTTATTAAGAATATTTAAATTACTCTCGATGGTGGTATGTTCGCAATAGCTCTCTCATACATTTCCCTTATTGTATCTACGTTACCCTCTTCTTCAACAAGCCTCAACAAGTCAAACCATGCATCATAATTGTTCGGATTTGTTCTTACTTCCTAAAAAACATTTCCTGCAGATCAATTTTAAATATAAATTGTTTTTTTTAATAGTCTGTCTCAATGACCATTAAAAAAATTGTCTGTTTCATTTATGAATACTAGATAACCATAATTTAAAGAAAACCACAGGAGAGGAAACAACCTAATCAGTACATCAATAGCTGTGTAAAAATATAAAGAATAATTTAAGAAAGTTTTCGTTAGAGACAGAGACAACTTAAAACAGACTTCACAGGAAAATAAAAAAACTTTTTAATAAATCGGATAAAACTTACAGAATAACAAACCTTTAATTTATCATTCTAAAAATGTCTCAAAACCCACACATTCATTTTATCAATAATAATTCAACAGAACCTTCATTTAAACTAACATTCTGTTAGGCAACTTAACATCTCAGTAAAGATTAAATTTTCTACATGGATTTTAATCACGATCTTAGTTCAGTCTCTAATTCTTTTATTGTCTCAAAAGAGTATTCTCTAGACCTTTCTTGGTGTAATTTTACTAAAAAAAAACAACTCAAAATCTGCTTTGAAATTGTTACCTCCAAATATTGGTACTTCCTTTTGCTCACAATTACATCCTCAATTCCAGTCCTGTCCCCATACTTTTTCTCATGAATAGTGTAAGCCTTATATATTTCAGCAGTACGTTCTTTTGGAAGATGATCCAGGGCATATTTATAAATGACCCTTGCTCTATCATGCTAAATAAATGGAACAAAAATTGTAAATTAGGAACACTTAAATATAATGTGTAGAGACAAAAACAGCTTCAAAGTTATACAATTTTTTTTTATATATATAATGTAGTGATGATAAATAAATACTAAATACACAAACTGTTGAATTAAAGAACATACATTAAAAGAGAATTTTAACCTTCATGAGTGTCTCCACAAATTAAAGGTATAATAAGCATTATCTATTATTTTAATTATCCTAAAAAAAAAAATGTTTGTTTTATAAAGTTGATTATTGTAAAAAAGGATAGATTAAACCAAAACTTATTAAAATACTGGTAATGAACAATCCCCCCAAAAAAATTGTTATATAGAAATATTAGATTAAAAATTCGTAAGGAGTAAACAGTGAATTATTTTAATATTTATGATAATGTTTAGTAACAACAATGATCTATCATTATTAGGTTAAAGATATAACCAAACACCAAACATTGAAATATTTAGTTGAATAGTAGCAATAAAAACCTGAAAAAGGTTTAGTTCATAGAAAAAACAGTGACAAATATTTTATATGAAGAAAAATTGAAATATCTTAAAATTTCAAAAAACAGTGACAAAATATTTTATATGAAGAAAAATTGAAATATCTTAAAATTTCTACCATAAGCAATTAAGTGATGAAGTAATGTGGCTAAAATAGGAATGATAAAATGAAGATGAGCAAAGAACAAAAAAAATCATTTCTTCTTCTTTAAACAAATCAAATCTAGTTTAACCAAGAGCTTTCTTCATGAATTTAATTTCTATATATGCCTTTCCAATTTTTTAATAAGAAAGAAGACTTAGAACAATATGAGCTTTCAGGGCCCTGTTTCATAATGAAGTACAAACTAATACTATTAGTCTTGTAGATTTAACTTAATACAATTACACTGACTTGTACAAAGCAACTTGTACTTTAGTACTTTTTAACTCCTGTAATATCACTAATAGTCCTCCATACTATGAAAAAAATAAGTATTAGTGTAATTAACACGTTCTTTCGATACTTGTATTTTGAACTAATACTATTAGCTTTCATTATGATACAGGGTCCATGAAGAACTATCAGTATTCAAGCCTGGCTGACAAACACAGGAAAACATTTTCATACTTCACTACATAATGGATAAGTTCATCAGAAGGGACAAGAAGATTCACCTTGAATTTGATAATGTGCCCCGAGTGAAACTCAAACAGGCATTAGAAGATAAAGGAGTTCCTATTAACTTAACTCAGGCAATCCTTAACTTATATCGTAAAGTATATGGGATAGTTAGGCTAGACAGCAAAACATTAGAGGGATTTAAAATGGAGACAGGAGTTAGGCAAAGGAACAGCATAAGCTCATTACTGTTTGTAACATAAATGGGCAGAATAATATCAGAAGCTGAGGAACCAAAAACTGAAAATAGGAAATTGGAAAATGCATCTCTTATACATGTAGAATTTAGTATTTGCCAGTGATATTCTCATAATTGCAGAAAGCAGAGGAGCTTTCCAAGAAGTGCTACAAGCATGGGATGAAGCTCTGAACAGAAAACAAAATAACTTTCAACACAAATAAATCAAAGTAGTGGTTGCATCTAAAAGTGGTTCTAGGTAGCAAGAAACTGTGATTTGTAAGAGCTTCAATATGGAATAGGTTGATGTCTATCAATATCTTGGAATCTAAATTAGTTATGATAGGAGGTTGAATTCCAAGATAATCCAGCACATAAGGAAAGCATCATGTACCACCAACTCTATGTCAAAATCGGCAAAAGGAAAGTGAAGATGAAAACAAAGATGACGGTATATAAACAAGTCTTTATACCTCTGCAGCTGAAAGACTACCAAGAGTTAAAAAAAAATTATCTAATGATTATAAATAGTGAATTGAAAAAGAATAAGAGAAATACAGAGGCATCATTTTAAGAAGTAAAAGAGGATGTCATATTAAAAAGGTCAAATTTTAATAACCCTACTTTGAAATCTAGTCAAATTATCAAATTATAACCCCCCCAAAACTATTAAGAATGTATTAATATTTTAATTATGAAAATAGTGTTGGTCCTTGTAGAAGGAATATGGTTGAAATAATTAAAAATAGAAAAAAAAACCAGTAAAAATACTGACAGCTTAATATGTACTAAAATTTTAGCCTAATTAGCAGGAATTTTTTAGGGCTAAAACTATAGTGAGATCAGGATCATCTGAAAAATGATTTTTCCGATGTCCCTTTGACAACACCTGATCTCGCTTACTCTTTTGACCATGAAAAATGTTTATAAAGTAGGCCAACAGAGGAACACACTCCGTTTAAATTTTAGTCCATTTAAATTTCAAGTTAAAATTTGATTCACCTCTCTTTGGCCTTCTTCAAATTTGGCAAAAGCAATGTATAGTCGCTCATCCATAATATCTTCTCCAAAAAACTCAACTGCTCTCTCATAAACTTTCCTAGCTCCAGAAATGAATCCATGCCTTTCTTCAAAACTAAAATACAAAATTTTAAACAAATTATACATTTAGTAGTGAAATGATATAGATTTAAATACCTCTAGTTTGTATGAAAAAGCTTCATTTTCAAATATTAACTCTATGAGAAAAAATTAAACAAAACAGGTCAAACATGTGCAAACTAGTGAATTCCAAGTTAGCTAACTAACTTCTCCAGAATCCATAAAATAACAAAAATGAGAAAAGGTGAAAATAAATTTATGATTGCCTGAAATGTCTAAATTTATAGACAGAATATTTTATATTTACCTTGCAAATCTTTTCCAATTTTGAACATCAGGATGAACCATAACAAACCTAGTATATATATCTCTAGCTCTTTCTATTTCTTTGTAACGCAATTCAAATTTAATGTATGTAAGCCATGCCTGTTCTTCTGGCTCCCATTCCATCCATCTTTCAAAGACTTGTCGACAACCTATACAATATTGAAATAATAAAATTGTTTTATTTTTATTTTCAAAACCTCTTTATTTTTCATTTAAATACAAAATACAATAATATATATATACACACATCATTGTTTGCTGTATGGCATTATAAGACTAATTACAATGTCCGCTGAAGGCGGGTATACACTGGTGGTATAATAACTGGAGGCTAACAGAGAATGGAGAGGGACCATTCCGGCTGGTGGTGGTGGTGACTTCAAGCTGCAGAGCCTGGAGTCCAACAGCCCCTCACGATATCCGAACGTTCTAAACCATAGACCTCTGGCACATATATCATATAAAAATTTATTTTTTGTAATAAGTCATTTATACATCCTATCAAAACAAAGTGATGTGACAGGAATAGAATAATCACTACATTTATTAATTGGTCTGAAAATAACTGAGTAATATGAAAAACCCTTATTTTTTTTATTACTTTAAAAATTCAAGTGAGTTCATCCTTTAAGCTACTCAACAACTTGTTTTGAGAAATTTTATGGAGCTACTGTTATTAATTCTAGAAATATACTTAGTTGGAATAAAATTTAAATAAAAATAGATTTAGGTAAATTAATTTGTTCAAGAAAGAAACTATATTCATTATAATTATGAAAGATATTGACCGTGGATGACGTACGAAGAGAAGATGGTTGGGGGTGCGGTGGTATATTCATTATACCAGTGAAATTTCAAGAAGACAATGCCGGCATATTAATGATTTTCTATTAGTTTATTAGTTTTTGATGAGATCGTCTTCTGTTGCATGTAATGTTTTCAATTCCAATAAAGGGACAAAAAGAAGAAACACATACAATTCCTTTATTGATATTGATATAATAAAGAATTGTGCACTTGATAGACATTGTCATTACCTATGCTAAAAGAAAACAAAAAAAAAACTGAACCTATTAAACTGTGCTTAAAAAAGAACTTTGTAAGGAAGTACTTTTTCATGAACAACAGTTGTGTAAGGAGGTGATTTTTTCAAGATAACACTCAACCGTCAGGTTTTTCCCCCAACTTACCCACTTCATAGAGGCTGAGTGTATCCCAGGAGGGCTCCTGAACTCACGAGTTGTTTCATGGCTACAGTAACAGAATATATAAACCTATGATAATAGGAATAATGATTAATTTTATTTAAACAACTTTAACACAAAACAATTGAATTTTGAGAATTCTCAGGTAATATCTAAAATGGTAAAAACTTTTAAATGAAATATTTTATGTAAAACACTATTTCAATTGCAACTTCAAGGGTTTAATAGTCCAAATTAGTTCTTTATGATGACTGTTCATATTTTTTTTGTTTGAATGGCCATACAGCCCCGGAAAATTTTGAATTTTCTCAATTAGTTTTCCTTTTCCATCTTGAAGGCAGTCGCACCAAAACCGTCATAATTCAAACCAAACTAATTAGTATTAAGAAAATTCCTATACTTTGAACTTGGCAAGTACCCAACTCTGTGTTGGCCAACACACAGGCTACAGCAGTGCTGACACCTCATGAGCATTGCTTGACCTTAAGGTAGTGGCAGGAGTGCACGATTTTTAACCCTACAGGATTCCTGGCAGGCAGGAAGTCACCAAAACACTTCAACAATCTGTTCTATGCTCAAATTAATATCAACTACTTGTCCTTCTAGAATTGAGTGAAGGAGGAAAGTGTCAGTTTAACTAGGATTCTCTGACATAGGTAGACAAACTTTTCAGTCATGACAAATTTAATGCCAAGTCAATATTTGAAGGAGGATTTAAGCATGTAAAAGCTAAAATATTTAGTCAATTATTATGCTTTATAAGGACAATTATTTTATAAAGAACTTGTTAAAGAAAAAAAAACTAAAAAAATTTCATTCATATGACCACTACAGGCACGCACGCTTCCACGCACGCATGCATACACACACACACACACACACACACACACACACACACACACACACACACACACACATTTTTTCAAATAAGAAAAATATAATCCCATTTTATCATTGAAGGTATAATACTTACCAGCAATGTTTCCAAGCATTTCTTCCATATACGTATATTTATACCAAAACTGGTTTGCTCTAGGAAGTATTGTGACAGCTCTGTCCCAAAGGTTCCTCGCATGATTAATTTGACGATTTCTCATTTCCATTTCAGTGTATTTTAACCAAAGGGTGATGTTTCGATGATCAACATCAAGAGCTCTTTCATAGATTGATCGAGATCTATCAACCTGTCTCTGACTTTCTTCCCACTGTGCATATTTGATCCAGTTACTAATGACCATTCTGTTTTTTCTTATATTATCTTCAAAAGCCTTTCTTTTCCGATGTTGGTAATCGGCTAATTCTTCAGGATCAGAGATTTTCTGCTTTGGAGGCTAAAAAAATTGTAAATTTTTAATATTATGCTAATAATATTAGCTATATAAAACTACTGCTAATAAACACTAAGTGGAATCCTGTAAAAATTACTGAAGCATACTATTTGACATAATGTTTCTTAATTATATAAGCGAATCAAAACTACTTACATTTACATTTATTAAAAAAACTTTCATATAAACCAATGGGGAAAAAAAAAAAATCAAAATGGCATTTAACATAAATATAGAAGATAGACAGAATTTAAGAAGTCTGAACAAAGTATAATATAATACAAAGAGCTTTGTAACAGAAGCAGCTTAATAATTATATGTAAATACAAACTAAGCATCAGTAAATTTATTATAAGCAACACTGAAAAGTGTGATGAAAAATAAGTATTATGAAGTTTCAAGGTTATAATTTTGGGAAGATTTAGATTATCAAGTCATCTCATTGTTGTTTTTATAAATTTCAATGGATTATTATTATGAAAAGGTACAAGAGGAAAATCTTTAGATGCATATCAGGGGAGTCTCCAAAAGAGGATTGTATCCAAAGTCTATGAATGAACAAAGAAATAAATACAAAGTGCATTCACAAAGCTTCAAGGTTGGCCTCAAACTCAATATTTTTTGTTAAATATTCTGTCGCAGCCATCCTTCAGTCCTAACCTAAAACCAGTAATTTCTGATGTGTTGATGCCCTAGAGTCATATTTCAAAGACTTTTAGTTCGCTGTATGAAAATGTTAAAGAAATTTTTGGTTCTGAGACCAGTTTTGAAACTTTTTGAATGCACCTTGAATACTGATAATGACTTATCTATTTCCCAAGGAAGAGTGGCAGATACAGACCACATGATTGGAAAATGTTCAGGCTGACTTTAGGCTGCTAGGAGTTGTGAGATCAAGACCTGACAATGATCAGTCTCAATGGGGAAGAATTATTAACTCCTACAAGGAGCATACTGGCAGCAAATTTTGTTATTTACATCATAAATTATAAAAAATTACACCTCTTTCTAAAACTCAATCAATATTATTTAAAGGTGGTATATTGACAAAATTAACATCCTTCTGTCTGACACAACTACTTACCAACTTACTACTCGAGACCCAACTCGCTCACTTATGCTCCAGTTCAACTCACTCCTAAGGAACCTTCTTGAAACCAATCAGATTAACCGCCCCACCTACCTTAACCTCATTTCTTATAATTCTTTAGCCCCCACTTATACGGAATCCCAAAAATCCATAAACATGGTAACCCCCTTCGCCCCCATCATTTCTAATATCAATGCTCCCTCTTCTAAACTCAGTAAATTTCTTCTTCCTGCCCTTCAAATCCTCAGCCACAATAACTCTTATGATATCACTAATTCCTTACACCTTAAAGAACTATTACAATCCTTCAACATACCTGACAACTTTAGCTTAACTTCCTTTGATGCCGAAAGCCTTTTTACTAACATCCCCATTGACAAAGCCCTTCATATCGTTGAGAAGAACTGGACTATAATTCAACCTCATACCACGCTTAACCTCACCTCATTTCTTTCTGCTTTAGAACTTGGCTGTAATTCTGGTTACCAGACTTTTCACGATAAAGTTTACCACCAAATTAGTGGACTTGCGATGGGGAACTGCCTTGCTCCAGATATCTCTAATATTGTTCTTAATGACCTTCTCGACTCTATAATACCTCTCTTCTCACAAGACATAATTTTCATTAAAAAGTACGTGGACGATCTCTTCCTGGTCCTCAATCCTGACAGAATCCCCGAGATCCTATCAGCCTTCAACTCCTACCACCCTCGTCTTCAGTTTACTGTTGAAGGTGAAATTGACCATTCCCTCCCTTTTCTTGACCTACTTATTATCAAAAATTCCGATGGCTCCCTATCCACTAATTGGTATACCAAACCCACTTATTCTGGTAGACTTCTCAACTATTTTTCTCAACACCCTTATCACCAAATTATTAATGTTGCTAAGAACCTTATCCACCGATCCTTTTCTCTTTCCGACCCTCAATACCACCAGACCAACATACAATGTATTAAACAGATCCTACTTAACAACAATTTCCCTCCGAAAATTATTAACAAACTACTCGATTCTTACATTAACCGTGTTACTCCAATCCCTCCTGTCCTCAACTTTTCTCAACCCACTCCACCACTTTTTCAGTACAGGTCTCTTCCGTATATCCCCATTCTTTCTGATAAAATTCAAAAATCCTTAAGATCCACTATTCCCACCCTACGTCTTGGCTTGAAGTCCCACAACAAAATTTCCTATCTTTTTTCCAAATTGAAAGACCCTATTCCTTTCTTACAACATTCCAATGTGGTTTACCGGGTACCCAGTTCAACCCCATGCTGCAATTCCTTCTATATCAGCAAAACTAAAAACCAACTTAAGAACCGCATTTCCCAGCACAAAACTTCCATCAACTCCTGTAATCCACTTGCATCTAAATTATCAGAACACGCATTAAACCTGAATCATACTTTTAATTTCAACAATCCGTCCATTCTTGCCACTGTCCCCAAACACTCTTAACACACCAAACATCTCATCTCGGAGTCCATTTACATAAATTTAACTGAGAATTCCGTCAATCATAAAATTGATAAAGACTGCATCTCCCTTACATATCGACACATTTTCAACATAATAAAACCCTCATAATACTTCTTTTCACTTTGTTCTGCATTTCAGAAGCCCACTTTCTTGTTGTATCTTTTATTCTTGTTTCTCTAAATTCTCACCATTTATTTTATTATTTTTATATTTACTATCCTTCCTGTTTCATTTATATTCTTATCTTTTAATTTATATTCATGTGCTACCTTCTTAAGTGTACTTATATTAATTACTTTATTATTCATTTTCTATTATAATTTACACTACTCTATATTCCCACTCATTTGGTATATTGTCTTTCTTAATCACTTACACATATTGTATCCCATTATTCTATACTTTATTTCTCCTTTGTTTTTCTATCTATGAGTTTTTTTTTTTATAATTTTGTAAATATCTCTTCTCCCCCTCTATTATCTATATTACCATTTATTGTTTACCTAATTTAAATTTTTTTTTTTACAATGTTTACTTTAAAATTATTTTCGTTATATCGTTATCCCCACTCCTCCCAATACAAACGGCTCACTCTGACTTTGACTCCCATCAAATCAGGTATGAATTCTGTCTCATCATTTGATTTTATTCTTTTCTTTTTTCATCTCTTAATTTGTACTTTCTTTAATATTTCTTCTCTTATTTTATCTCTTATCTATCTGTTACTATTACCCTTTTCATTTACTGTTTACAATCTTTACTTTTTCTTATTATATTTTACTTTTCATTGTATACCCCTGTTATTTTCCACATATGTTTTTTCCTTTTTTTTTGGTAACTATGTCAAGTGTTTGTATCTTTTTTAGCCCTGACGAAGCCCTGCAACGTGGGGCGAAACGTTGGCTCAATAAAAATAGTATAATCATTTACTACTTGAGTTTTTTTGACTGCACCCGGACCATGTTCCATTCATCAATATTATTTAAATACTGTAAGAGAGATATTACTTCCAGTATGAACTTATACTAAGTAGATTGGAAAACTGTATAACTGTAACATAGCAATTATTTAGGATTACACAATTGTTCAAATCAACAGACATTTCAAAAACACATTTTGGATACTTGTAATATGAAAATCATGTAATTAATACTTACTGGGGGAACTATTTCCAAATCTCTTTCCTTTGCTTCTCGCAAAAGCTGCTCTGCTGTGATTTGAATCTCAGCCGGAGCTTTGTTTTTAACCTGCAAAAATAAATTTTATGTATAAGTCAATTATTAATGGAAATAAATAAAGAAATAATTACGAAATTACCACATAATTGCAATTTTTTTTGGGGAGAAGGAGATGATTGAATTGACAAATACAACCAGGCATTAAGCCAATCACCACAGCAGTTTTTAAAAATCTTAACGAGTTATCTGCCCTTATGAATGACCATGATAATGAGAATGATAAAAATAGTGAGGATTTAAAATAGTCAACAATTAAACAAAATTTCTGAGGAAAGATCTCATCTAATATGCAGCCATAATCCATATATAACCAACTGGCACGTGACTGATAACGTAAGATCTCAAAATAAAGGCAATAGTAGGCAAAGAAGTATATAATTTCATTTCTGTACAATAAAATAAAACTTTTTCTATATGTGGTCAAAGAATCATTTTGGATTAATTAATTATCTGTAAGATAAAATAAAGCAAATTGAAACATAGCCTTTTACATTAAGGGAAGAACAGTGCCTTAAGGTTTCTGAAAATAAAGTATTATATAAAATATTCAAACCAAAAAAGGACAAATTAAGGAACTGTATATATAATATAGCTTTGCAGCAAACAAGATAGTTATAAACGGTAGCAGGACCAGTAATAAGGTAGTAGGACTTGATAATGAATGGATCCATAAAATGCTAATACACACTGCACCAACAGATAAACATCCAAGGAATAAACCAAAGCGTATGTGGGAGTGTTGTGTCAAGACTGATCTGGTAGATTTGGGTTGGACGAGCGTCACTCCATGGATGATAGAGTGATTGGTGGTATCAGCATTGGAGTTGCTAACCCTTTATTTATTTATCTAGAAGATGATGGTAGGAGGTACATCCAGAAATATACTATTCAATGTATACAAACCAAATTACTTTTAATCGATTATTTATTTTCTATTTTGTTCAATGACTTTTGGTCATGTTTCTTGTAGCTTTACAATTCTGTATTCATTTCAATCTTTGACCTTATCTTATACTTTAGTTAATGGTTGTTATGGTTCAATAATATAGGCAAATATCAATCAATAATGTCTTTTGGGTTTTCTTTATGTACAGTGTTAGATATATTTATACATATATAAATTAAATATTGTATTGAATTGATCATTTTTTTCACGTCTAGGGGGAGGGCGCAGCTGCCCCTCACTTGGTATAACAATGTATACACATATATCTAAGTATCTATGAGATACTGTTTGTTTGTTTGTTACACATAATGTATCAGTAGATTATATTTGGCAATGAAGCAGTGTAACTTGTGAAGAAAAACAGTATATTAGTTTAGATAATAAATATGATGGATGAGGAAGGGTTAAATTAAACATAGATTTCATAAATAAATATTTATGTGTTCATAAGTTGAAGGTGTAAGGAAGAACATGATTACAAAATCTAATGTCTCAAACTAACTATTAAGACATACTAATCAATATAGCAATCTCTCCAGAAAATATAATGATTTTTAAAGCCAAATTAAGTGATAAATAAATGTATAGAATATTAATTAAGAATTGATTGCATGACTAACCTTGGCCACTTTAGGCATTTTCTGAGGTTTCTCCATTTTTCACAAATATTATATTTTCACCTGCCTAAAAAGTAAAATTAAATAAAGTTAGAGCTAAAAAAAAAAGAAAGAAATTCACAATAGGTAACCTAAAACAACGATGAAAACATAACCTGGCGTGTAACTTTTTAAACGGTGAAACTTTTGTGTATAAACCCTCCAGAGTAGGTTATAACGTCAATGTAAACAACTAAGAGCAGTTGAACAGCTGATCAATGTTCCCTGTTTCTCAAACAGTTTTTAGAAATTTATTCTCGAAATGCTAGTTGATAAACCTCTTCCTTTTAGTTTTTACTGCAAAGAACTTTATTTAATCAATTTTTCTCATTAAAGATGGTTTATGAAGGGGAAAACGACTCATTCCACAATGGATTGGTAATTCAATTAACTTTACATAATCTCTATTTTATTCTTTATTTTTAACTGCTTGAAATTATTGCATTTTGTCTGTAATTTATTTTTATGTTCTTTATACATATTTCTATGATAAGCTTTTATTATTTGATTTGATTTCATAATGAACTAATGTTTCTCTACTCATAGCTTGCTTCATGTACTATTTCAGTTTGTGATTTCTATTATTGAAAAAAGTCATTCATAATTATAAGGCTTAATAAGTAAACAGAAACTGCAAGCAGGAGGCAGTAGTACTTTTTGATCAATATTGTTTTTCCAAAAGAATAAGGTTTTAATTAGCTTTAGAAAATAGTACTATTGTACATAGATTATCTTTCATTTCATGTTCTGGTTTCCACTTTGAAGAGTGATTGATTTATCTCTATTACTTATATTTAATTTTTTTTTCTCATTTCAATATATACAGAAACCTTATTAATCAAACCATAATGGGACTGGGCACAAGTTGGATCGGTTAAAAGGTCATATTAATCAGAGATAAAAAAGTTACACATTTTCAATATTATAAAAATGTATTTTATTTGTTTATTCTCTAAATATAGTGTATTTGCTATGAAATATTCATTTTCCTTGCAAAAAGTATATATAATTTATTTGAAAATTGTTAAACATAAATAAAAAAATTAATTTTTATAAATCTTGTTTATTTTACTTTTGATTTATACACGATTCCCAGGCTCGTGCTGGTTTGTTTCACCATCTCTTAAGCATTAATATATTAACTGAAGTTGATTCATTATGGTCGTATTTATTTATATCATAATCTAGCTTATTTAAATGCATTTCAAATGCTTCCTTTGTGGAGGCCTGCTGATTTAAAAGATTTTCTGAAGATTCCTCCTACCAATAACATTTTAAATAATTACCTCATTTCTTTCCTTTGGTAGAGATAACATTATTTTTGGATGTTTTTCTTCTATTATAATGTTTTTTTTGGAAAAAAAATATACATTAACAAATTTGAAAATTATTGCTCATTAAGAATCCTACTGTTTGAAATGATGGTTATGTATGACTCTGGGGCAAAAGTTGATATCATATCTCTTATCAGAAGAATGGTTTACCTGATATGCCTGCAGATCCGCTTCAGTGGAGGCAGGGATTAATTTACACCACATTCTCTACTTCATGTTAACCAGGAATATTTCTCACCAAAGATTCTTTTAGGATCGTTTCAGCTACAAATAAGATGCATTGATACATCATTATTACAAATGTTAATGGCCCTCATTTATAAAAAAACAATGCATTGTATGGTAATATCATTGAGAAAACAGAGATATGTAAAACCATAAATGCAAGTGATTTATTATGAAACCTGTTTGAATTATGACAGGGATCGAATATAATAAAATTTTTAAACCGTGTGAAATAAGGATTAATAAGTAATAAATCTATTAAAATGTAAGGCATGTCAATTTTAATAGTTAAATAATATCACTATCAATTAAGAGATCATAATTTTTCTTAATTATTTAAAAGCAAAGAATATTTAATAATGATAATTACTAACAAAATACTCCTCTAGTTATAAAATAGTACCATCCAGCATGTGATATTAACTATATTTTATCATGGTTGAAAATCAAATTTTAAGATATTTATTAAAAACATACTTAGTAAGGATATTAAATTAAAATGATGTTAATTAGTTTTTCCTATATCAGTATTTTTCTGTAATATTGCCCTACAATATGTATTCGTTTTTCTTGAATATTATATTAAAGTCTGTAATAATGATGATCAATGTTAGTGTGTGTTAACACTAAATCAATTTAGAAGTTTCCTTGGAGAAAGTTAAGTAGCATGGTGTAGAGAATGTGATGGGAATTGTTCCCTGCCTGGGGATTTTTGGCAATCTGCAGACATGGGGCATAACACCAATCTACTGTACTGAACCACAGCATCTAGGGTTCAAATTTAAAAGGACGTGTGGCATGAAAATAATTCCTAATTTTTACACGATTTCAATTATATAGTCTGTAAATATTTGGTGTGAAATCGGTGGTTTAGTGTTATAGAAATTGGTGTCACAAGGGTCGGATAGTGAGGTTCTATTTGAAATAGAAAATATGCTGTTGATTTCTTATGAGGACTGATTCAATTATATAATTCAGCTTATTAGAATGCAATATCCTTTTCTATTGAAGTTTTTAATTTATATGATATTTGACATAATTATTTATTTATTTGTTCGTTTTTTTTATTTTAGGGTACAGATGAGAAGAATCAGTCAGTTTTTCATTCACTTCAAGAATTTCCAAGTGGCTCGGATGAGTGGAAATATAGTATGAGGAGATGTATGCAAGAAATAGTTCCGAGTTTATTTCTTGGACCTTATTCAGCTGCAATCAAGTCTAAATTAGATGAATTAAAAAGTCATGGGATCACTCACATAATCTGTGTCAGGCATACATTAGAAGCGAACTTTATAAAGCCTAATTTTGAAGACCAATTCAAGTGAGTACAAAGGTTTTTAGTTCATTATTGAAAGCAGTGGTTCCCAACTCATATAAAGGCCTTCCCCTCCCCCTCCTGGAAAATATCAGGTATTGACCACTTAGAACATTTCAGCTAATGCTGAAACATCAAGTAAGATTACAATATAGCAGTTTTAACAATAATTCCTCATAAAACTGCCTACCTCTAAAGGTTCTCACTGACCACCTATAGGGAACCACTGGTTTAAAATATATATGATAATATTATGTATGTTTTGGAGATAATTATTAGACATAATTTTGAAGGCTAATTCAAGTGAGCACAAAGGTTAGATCGTTGTTTAAAGTATATTAGTGTATTTTAGAGATGATTATTTAATTAGCTATTTGAAATGATCAGTATTTTTTTTTTTAAATTAAACACAAGAATTCAGATTAAAAAAACAAACTGGTATGAAGGTAACGAAAATTGAAAACTAAAAGATCGTTTAAATTAATATGGAGCCTCAAAATAATGAAAATTTTGTAAACTTAAATATTTGCAAAGGAGTGCCAAACAAGCTCCTCCAATAACGGAAATTGTTATTATTATTACTGCTTTAATAAGATCACAGCTCAGAAATAGTGAAGAAGCTATAATGATCTAGCTGAGGCCAATGAACACACAGTTAAATATTTTTTGTTTGTCTGATATAAAAGATATTTTATACTAAAGGATCTTTAGTATATTCTCTAAATTTCAATTTTCTAAACTTTTTTTTGTTGTCAATTACATTAATTTGTAGTTTCACTATCTCCAAATATTTTACTTACATGATTTAAGAATTCTTATCCACTGTATTTATTTTTAAATTGTTTTATAGCTTTTAGTTTAAACATAATATGATATATATAAGAATAACATAATATAAGAAAAATTTCTTATAGATATTTAGTGTTGGAAATTGCTGATTCAGTGACAGAAAACATAATTCATCTTTTCCCTATTGTTAAAAAATTTGTTGATGAATGTTTGGCTTCGGGAGGAAAAGTGTTGGTGCATGGAAATGCCGGCATATCTCGTAGTGCTGCGCTAGTTCTTGCTTACATTATGGAAAGATATGGAATAACTTGCAAGTAAGATATAATTCGTTATTTTCATTAAAATAACTCATGTTTATTTGCATGAAGCAAATAAGTTGCATTATATGACATGCAACTTATTTGATCTTATGTTTCCTTTTCTATGGTTCTTTAATATCCATTCATGGAGCACATATTTTACTGTGATGTTGATTTAAAACAATTTTATTATATGTGTTCATCTATGTTTACAAGTCCAAAAAATCCTTTTACCCTCTACTGCTGACAAAGGATTTGTTGATCAAAAGGTCATTCACCAAACAAAGACAGACACCTATCATTGTCCTTTAGAAACTCACTAGAAATTCTACTTAGAGATTTTTTATAAGTTAGAGTTTTTAATTATAAAAAATATATTCAATTAGCATTATTCAAGATCGTTGTATCAAAAAAGCAGTATTTGAAAACATTAATAGATCGAGAAAAAAAAGGAAGGTATCTTTTGACATAAGAGTGTTATTTTTATTAGAGAGTATCGGTTAACATGTTAAAGGAATATTCGTGTCTTTAGTAGTGATCACTAGAGACCTGATTTTCGTCCAATTACATCTTTTGTTACCTAGCTTCAAATTCTGGCAAGCCTCGAGATAAATTCAGATCATTTATCTTCAGTCTTCTAATATCAATAATTTTATACTGCAAAACATTGTAAATTTTTAAAGGGGTTTCTCCTCAAATTTGCATATTTTGAGTTTTTACTAATCAAAATTGCACGTTTTTCTCTTTTTGGGTTAATTTTTATTTTTATCTTATTTACTTTATTCTTTAGAATTGACACATTTAAGGTAAAGCTATGCTTTGATGAACGTGCTGAGAGTTCAATTCAACAGAAAAAAAAAAAAAAAAAGTAAATACATATTAACGCTATGGATAAGTTCCAGTTTGATTATAGTTCAAAATTTATTTTCTCAACTCGGTGAAATATGATTTTATTGTTTCTGATTGAGAAAGGAAACCAGGTAATTCATTACAGTAGTATATTTTTATAATTATTGGTCTATAAAGAGCACCAAGTACACCCAATCAATCATCACCTAATCATGTATACCTGAGGCCTGTTTGGATTGAAATAGTGCGGGTTAGTTCATTTCTTTCTTTCTATCCTACTTTTTGATTAATCTGAATCTAAGATAATTATCTTTCCTGAAGAAGATACCGGATCCTTCATTGTATTGTTTCCAGTTCTGGTTGTCATTGTTACAGATACTGGTCAACAGATTTTTTGAATTTCTGTTGATTATACTATTTTCTGCTTAGTTCTTGCTAATCCTAATGTGATGTATTCTAAAGAATGTGTGAAAGACAGCAATCAAGCTTTTTTTAGAAGACAAAATACTAAATATTTATTGCAAATAAATTATCAATTGGTTCTGATATTTGTTTCAACACACAATAAAATAACTTTTAATCTTACTCTATGATTAGCTTCCAAGGCTAATAAGATATAGACATTTATTTTATATAAAAAATGCATTAAAAATATATGATATTACTTCTCATTACTCACTAGGATGTGTTATAATAAAAATAAAATATATAAATCATATATTATAAAATACATGGCGTAGGGACTGGTAGTCAAGAAACTTGGCTTTACTGCCATTGTAAACAAGATAAGTATATATTCGTAAGAGGGAGAGCATATAGTCGTAAGAGGAATACTTTGAAGCTGACCAATTCAGGTTTGAATCTGTTTATAGTGTTGTTGTTTTCGAGGATAGAGATAAAAAAAGAAAAGATATGTCACAGGAGATACAAAGGAAAATCAGTGTTGCCAACAGATGCTAATATAGCCTAAGGAAGGAGTTGATAAGCAGGTTCCCAAAGGAGACAACCAGTGTTAATATGGTCTTCGTGATATTTAGTTTGTTAAAATGTGTTGAATGCAGAAATATTTCCTTTTAGCATGTTAAAATGATATAACATTGAACATAGTTTATTCTGCTAAATGGAGAATGACGTTATGCAACAGACCAGCTAAGCTCCACACCATTTTATCTGTTCCTGTTTTGTTAAATTAGTTGCTTATAGTTCATGTTTGGTTTGTGTTGTTTTTGTTTTGGACTTTTTTAAACTCTAATAAAGTAATGGGGAAAAAAAAACAAGGAACAAGTGAGGTGGAGGAAAGATGATGCTGTTGGAGATTTTATCATATAAAGAATACTAGATTACAATACATGTTTTATAGAAAATATGCTAGGAGCATTTAATATATAACATGGATTTTAAATTAGGCTGCTCAAAATCCTATACTTATAACATTCAGCATGTTAAAACCTTTTAAATTTAAGACATCATGAATACCCCTAGTATATGACTCAGGTCTGGGCTGTAACAAAGGCTTCTGATATTTAAGAGGACAATCTAACAGAAGATTTTTAGATCCATAAAGTTAAGTGAAGTATTGAGATTGTAGATGCAGTAACCATGAACTGTTTAATACCCCGTTCAATAGACCCGTTCATCTTGGACTTTGTTAAGGAGTCAAGCTGTGGTTGCTACCATTTCCAGGTCATGTGGCAAAAGGTGCTGAAGATGATTCTCGTCCAGGAACAAAAAGAGAGAGGACACCAAGGTGTTTTGATGAAATGAGGTGGATGGAGGCTGCACATTAACAAGCCAACTGGCAGAGGCTATTGGAGGCGGTTACAAGTTGTTGCACCAGATGATGATTATAAAATACAACTACTGCATCACTGTTTAATTAAAGAGTTTATAATTTTTTAAATAAATAATTTTAATTTGTCTGCTATTTGAAGTCTTAAAAAGCAGTGCATACTTTTTTTTTTTAAGAAGAATGAATGCCTATAATAATTATTGTGTTGTTGAGTTCCATTTTCAATTTTAGTTAAAAGAAATGTTAGCAGTTAACATTAAGTCTTTATTTATATTTACAACATATCAAAAAATATAAATTAGGTAAGTAAGACATTAAACTTTATCTTACAAATTATTGAATTATTGCTAACTTTTGTTGGTTCAAAATAAAAATGATGGCTTCTACTCTTATTTATTCTTGCTTTGTCATAGTAGCTGAGAAATAATCTTTAGCTATGTTTATGTATCATCTTTCCATTCTCATTTACAGAAGAGCGCATGAAATTGTTCAACATAGAAGATTCTGTATCAATCCTAATGAAGGATTCATGGCCCAATTACGGGAGTTTGAAGCAATATATCGGGCTCAGCGGGAGCTTACAGATGTCCAACCATCCTCTGCAAAAGGAAGGCATAAAAGGACTTGTGAGGAAATTGAAGAGATATAACTTATCATCTAATAAACATGTATATAAAACAGTATACTTAATTATTTATTTCATATTGTTTTAAATGTTTTGTTTTATTTTTTTTTAACTTTAGAAATTGAACTGATTTTCAAAAAAATTAATCATGAAGTAAAGATGGCTCTGAATAAGATAATTCTGCTTTTGTTATAATGTGTTTCTAGAGCATTGGTAAGAGAAATTATTTAAAATTTAATTTTGTTTAAGTTAAGTAGAAGATTGAAAATCAGCCAATAAAATTTTTCATAATTTGTTTTAATCCAAACATACTGAAAAGGTTGTTGCAAAATAGCCTTCATTATTTTAAAGTAATTATTTTTAAAATATGTATACATTTTAAGCAATAGTTTGTAAATTAATGACACATTATATTGTGAAATAAATAGATGTTTTTATAATTTCAATTGTTATTGATTTCTATTTATTCCTTGCTACCACTATAGATATATGAGCTGACAAACTTAAAATAAATGTTGATCCCGATTATACAGGTTACACTGTATAAAATATTTATTTAGTAAATACTAAAACTAAGTAAATAATTAGTAATAAATAAGTAAAGTAAACTAATATACAAATATTAAGAAAGAAATTAATGATAAATCGTCAAAAATAGTGAATATTATGTCAAAAGAGAGATTAAGGATAATCTGAAAATGTTTATGAAAATCTTCACTTATTGCAAAAAAATGCTACAATTCTAAAAACATGCTGGGAGTGTGATTTATTTTTAATGCAACCAAAAGATTATTGCAAAAATCTGCCTGGTTTCACCCATGGTTATTGTTTTATTTCATGCCAGCACGAGTTGCTTTAGATGAATTAACTTGTTCATCAAAGTCTGATTTATTCAATGCTTATCAGGCAAGGATGTCCAGGCATTGCATTTCTTGTAAATATATGTAAAATTGGAAGCATCCACACAATAAGTCATCATAGATCAACGTTACTTAAAAGTGTTCTCAAAAAATGAAGACACATAATGCTTTCACACCTGAGTTTGTGAGGAAAATAATCATACATTAGTAAATTTAAAAAAATTAACCAAGATTCAAATCAGCAGTTACCACCTCATAGGCTTAGCTAACAATTTTTTCAGCTAGTTTTAGGAAACTGTTCCAAAACCACTAATTTGTTAGTGTATTTGTCTCATTAATCAAGGACATACCTAGAACATATGTATCATCTTGCTGCAATCAATCCTCAAATGTGGGATCACATTATCTTCTCGTCTACACTCTCTGGAGAAAGAGGCTCAGGAACTGATAGTTGATTTAGTCAATATAAGTTTGTTATTCTCAACTATGTTACTACCGTTAGGCTAATTTTTTTTCTCAATAATTTTACCTAAAGGCAAAACCAAATCGACCCCCGAGAAGTAAAAAGATGTTACATCTTCCAGCCCAAGAATTTCCGTAGTAATTTTTAGAATTAAATGAAAAATATGTAGTTTATACTTAAGTTGTAGTGGAATGTGGGATGATAACAGGAAGTTAAATGATTATACATTTTTTATAAAAAAAAAAAACCTACATTTTATTTACATCTTATTAAGTATAAATATTTATATAAGTTAAATAGTTTATTCTCAAACTATCCTTTGAAAGGTTTGTAGATTGTAATTTTAATGGAACGACCATTCACACCAGGATGACTATTTTAAGACTACTTATTAGAATAGTACAGGTCTAGAAATCGATCAACTAAAACAGAAAAGAAAATTACAGAAACATTAACTAAATTCAATTAGATCAAATCAATAAAACTAAAAGAATTAATATCAAAGGATAAAGGATGAATCAATAAAATTAAACTTAACAATAATTTACTATAATTGAAATAGAAAATACACACCTTTCTGAGTACTTGAGTATCGTGCTCTTCTTTGATGGTTTACATTGGAGGTTAAAGAAGAAGTTTCCTTAAAGAGAAACAAACACAAATTAGAATACAAATAAATTACTTACTAAGATGCCTAAATAGTTCTTGATTAATAGTTATTTGTAAGTAGTAAAAGTAAAATAATCATATATAAGCTCACCGTAGAATTTAATAAAAGTTAGAAACAAATATTACATCCTAGCTCGTGTATTGGGAATGTCCAAACAACATGCTCCTTAATATCTGCCAGCATAATAATATAAAGAGAATAGCTGAACTGCTGAAGAGGAAAAAAATATACATGTTATCAGGAAGTGTATTGCATAGATACAGAGGGCTCTGCGAGGTTTGTAGTCATTCTTGTGTTTAGTTCAACTGAGAAGCAAGCACTAATAGTGGATCCCATGATAATCCTCATCATAGTGACAAGATACAGGCAGAAAAAGAGAACATTTATACAAAATGTTTCTCTTATTTATAAGAGAAATATACAGATGAATGTGGTGAAAGATAATTTTTGGTGAAAGGGCTTTGGTTCAGAGTTAGAGGAACCATCCCTCTTGCAACAAGTAATTTTTTGAAGGGGCTGGGTGTTGAATGAACCAGTTTCAAGGCATGGCGGGAACCATTATTCTGGACTCACTCGACAACCAATGATCCCTTTTAATATTGTCCATTGCCTGACTGATCAGTATGCTGTGTATTAGCAACTCAACACAGTTGAGCAGCTGCTCGCAATTTTTTTTTTTCAAGTTGCTCCTAGTACATGATTATATTGTCAAGGTGCTGTGTATAATTAGTCCTAGCACCAATTTAAGAGGTGAGCTACTTCCCATCAGAAGGCCTAAACAATACGTGTTCAATAGATAAGGTATGCTGGATAGGAGTTGAATTAACAAAATGTTTGGTGAGTGTTACGGGTATTCGCCATAAATCTTTGCAGGATGGAAACTCAATAGGTATTTGCTTACAGTCCTATAGGAGATAGAAAGTCCTAAAGGTATTCACTTTAGGTCCTGGCGAAAGGATGGGGTACAGGAAGAAGAGATCCAGATAAGGCTGAGTTGGAATAATAATACCAATTTCAATTCCAATTACAGAGTTAGAATATACCGATCTACTTTGGTATATTATTACTCACTACTTCCTAAGAAGGTGAACTCATGAGGCGTATTTGACTTGTTGGTCATTACGATTACCTTAGTGGTACTTCTGGGCTAAAAAATGCCATCAAGAGATGCGACATACATGTTAGCTTTTAGTGGATCAGCTATATGATCTTTATTCATTTTAGGAATACTGTGTTGAATAATATAATACACAGTTAATCACAAGCTAAGTTATAGTATTTACAAATAAATATATCATGTTAGTTTGGCCGAAGTGGTTCACATCTCAGCAGCTAAGTCACACCAGGTTGGCAGCTAGCTCAAGAGTAGTTATTCGGTGACTAGTAGATAGTAGCTGTATCACTACAATATCATTAAAATACAAGTTTACTGCACCATCATAAAAATAACACAAATTTTTGCAGATACATGGTTCATTTGAAAAGTGGAACCTCTAGTCATTGTGCAAAATCTTAAGTCAATCACAAAAATATTGCTGTATTTTCCACCATTTTTGTTTTATCATGTTTTGGAGGAGCTCTGAAACTGATACTTTCTTTAAGAATCCTCTCCTAATCTTTTCGTAGTCGCTCTACAGCAATGTCAAATCCTTCAAAAATACTCGCTTAACTGATTTTCTGATTTCTGAGCATTTCATTTCACCGTAATATCTAGTTTGAATTAGTATTGATAAGGCAGTCATTTTGAGTCCTTTGGAATAAATTAAAGTCTTCTTAGACATACCAGAAACTGATTTTAGGAAACAAACTGTGGTACCACCAAAGAATTAAACATTACCCAAGATGATGGTTGTTTTTTGTTCTTCCCTTGAAAACAAAGACAATATCTACGAAACCGTTTTCTCTTATCAACTGTGAAATATTTACTTTTTAAAGTCAAATGGAATTAACTATCTCAGGATCATTGCCTTACCGTCCTGATCCGTGTTGAGGGACTCTAGAGAGAAATTTTATTATAACCCAGGAGATGGTTAGGGGTGTGGTTAGTGAAGAACAAGTAAGAACTACTCATTTATACATATCCGCAGTCAACTATTAATTATTAACTACAAATAAATTTTATTACAATAATTTAAAAAAAGAAGATGTCTGCAGAGAAATTTCATCCCTTATACAAATTCCAAAAGATGGATTTTGAACAAAAATAAAAACCCTTAAGGGTTTGTACTGACAGGAAAAGACAAAAATGAAAAACCAAATGCACAGGAACGAGTAAATACTTGTGTAATGTTTCTTCTTAAAACTGTGTTAAAAAGTAACTAAATTTACAGAAATTAGGAAAGCTTTTGAACCGATTGTTACTTATTTCAGGAATTGTAGAAACTTACAAACCTAAGTGGTTAGCATTTAGTACGATGGAGTTTCTTCATGAAAAACTGAACCTCAGGAAACAGTCAGCAGCATAAGTTTTGAAATTTATCCATAATTGTGTGCTAATTATTTGTATATATATAGCTAATTATCAATTCAATGAAATTGAAAAAAATTATATTTAATACCCTTTATTTACAACAAATTTTCACAATTTAAGTATGCTAAATGGTAACTGAAACATTGAGAAGCCAAGGGGTGCAAGTGAAAATTTTTTGAATAAGAGCTTCTTTGTGAAGTATAAGTACTGCCAAAGTGAGAACAGGTTCTCAGGTGTTTTCTTCTACCTGTTCTTGAATGAAATGTATGCTTCAGTATGGACACCATTGTGAAATTATAAATAATTATTGATAATTTACAATATTATAAGTATTTTTCTGCCTATGGCTTGTTGGCTGCAAACTTGAGAAAAAGTCTCCTGAAGCAAGAAAATTATTACAGCCAGACATTCTTCTGCAGATCTACATGTTGTGTCTGATCTCTCAATCATAACTCTGATACTATTCAATATAAACTGAAAATTCTCCAGTGACGTTCTTGTAAAAAATTTTTAAGTTTTCATCTGTTTCATTTCAAAATTGTTTTTAAGAGACAAGCGTTGCATCTCTCTTAATATAGTTTTATTTATCACCACCACTTTCCAATTTTCTTTTTCAATGATTGACATAAATATATTTAATAAAAACTGGCGACAGCCAATGTTCAGTTCACCAATGCA
This sequence comes from Halyomorpha halys, assembly GCF_000696795.3. Taxonomy (NCBI): domain Eukaryota; kingdom Metazoa; phylum Arthropoda; class Insecta; order Hemiptera; family Pentatomidae; genus Halyomorpha; species Halyomorpha halys. Next base: position 88,932 of record NW_027109467.1, read on the forward strand.
GTTAGAACAATAATTGTGCACAACACACAGCACGGACTGGCTTCCTGTTTGGAGGTGCTCAAAGCTGCTAACTCATCATGTGTAGCGGAATTATTCATTCTTCCAACCTATCCCCGCTTGTTGGGACATGCTCAGGTAAATACAAGGACTTAATATAAGTTGTACAAGAGACATTTTCCAATCTCATGAAATGCTTAAATTTTGTATAAGTTTTGACTTATGAAAGACAAACAAAAAATCTTTTCTTTTATTTATTTTTTTAAAATTTAATGACGAGAAATTATAACTTTTGAGAACAGAGCCCTCAGAGATGATGCAAAACCAACAATAATGTTGAATCAGAAAAAATCCAAAAGAGATATTTTGCAACACTACTTCTCATTAATATGCAGAGAGTAATTACTGTTAAAAATCAGGCTCATGAACATTTTGTGTAATTACAAAAATCAAATTAAAAATAAATTAATAACCTAAAGGAAAAAAAGACTATTTGATTTCTTTCAAGAATAAAAGATATTTATTTAACTTTGTTTTACTAAAATAAAAAATGTAATTCTATGACAGAAGAACAAACCAGTAAAAAGGTGAATCCAACTTTTTCTGTAACTTCTTTAGTTACTATAATCTAAGTCTATTTTTTTTTTTTTTCACCCATTAAGATTCAATTTTAAGGTTGATCATAAATATATCAAGTAACAAAAATCAGTTACAAAAAAATTATTTATTTTACCTGTTGCTGTTCAAGAGAATCTTCTAATTGCATTCTTTGAATGTCTAAAGTCAATTTTTTCACTCTTTCCTTTTCTTGCCTTTCCACCTAATTAAAATCAATAAATTGAACAATATTAGAAAATAAATTTTATATTAACAACAAAAATAACATAAAACTATGACATGATAAAAAAACATGAGTAATCATTAAAATACATTCAGATTCAGACATTAATGGCTACGTATAAATAAATTTTTAAAAAATATATAACTGATTACTCCTATAAAGTATACAATAAACACTAATAGATTTCTCATATCAGCAAGGCAAGGCCAAGGCATTAGAACTTAATAGAGCTAGTTTCCAGTTTTCAAATGATATAGACACCTAATTCCACCATAAACCAATGGAATATATCATGCATAGATAAATAAAACACTATGGCTTGTTCTCGACTTTTTGGTAGATGATATGAGGATGAGTACATGGAGTGCGACTATCTATACACGATATGAGAATATGATGTGAACATTTATTAATTCATTCAATAATTCCAAATTTTGTTTCATTAATAAATTGTAGTATTATTTAAGTAGTAGTAAAATTATTTCTTATCTTCCTTTACTTTAATACTTTAATTTAAATCCAAAAAACAAACAAAATATTATTTTTGGTATGAATTTATAATTACAATTTGTATGGTACCTCGTTACACAATATTGAATATTTTTTATGGTTTTGATATGGCTGTTTCGATTAATATATGAGAGTTTAGATGTTTAACTTGAGGGATACCCAAAGACAATAATATGGAATTTTTTTTTTTTATTGTGATACTAAAACTTCTTTATCTTTTAAACCAAGAAAAAAAAATTGTTTCCTAGGATAGTTCTCTTGCTAGCCCGAATTAGATTTTGGATGATTGTCTTCACACAAATCATAAAAAAAAATATATATATATTATATACATCAGCCACATAATCAAAACTATAAGGGAACACTACTGTAATTAGTTTTTAATAACTTTTCCATTAATTTAGTCAATTCTACATAACAGCAATTTTTTGTGATTAACACCCTTAGAAGAAAATAGTTAGGTGAAATTAACTCTCTAGGGTGCATATATGCTATAGGGTGCTATTTTATTCAATTAGAAAGATCACTCGATAATTAAACACTTCAGCCTATAATATTTCCTGACCCTCTTCTTTATGTTTTCCAAACAGCCTTTTGAGCTCAGACCTCAACCTTGTTCACCTAAAACCTGCTTTCACCAATTTCATACTCTCTATGTAAGTCTCTAGTATTTTTATTACTCAAATGTCAAAAATTCCTATAAGTTATTTAAAAATTATGAATTATTTATTGTCACACAGCTTTTGAGAAGGAATTCGTTATAGTAAGAATTTCCTGTTTTCTGAAGCCGGATGTATCTATGGGTATTGGGACTGGTACTGGTATTTGGTGGGGGAACAAGTCCGACAAGTGGGCCTGTGGGTCCTTTTTGCCAACCCCTAGAGGCTAACTAGGTTGCTGCCACGTACTAACCAAGGTGGGAGTGTCGAGATTCATTCTCTGGGACCACCGAAAAATGAATGTTTAACTGCCCTGTTAAATGACTGTTTAGGTGGGAATCGAACCTACAACGTTCCGAACCGAGCACACTGGGTTTTCCATTAGTTTTATAGGCTGTGTACATGTTATTGCCAAAATAATATTTTTATTCAATCTTATACTTTAGACCAAATCAATTAACAAAGTGCTTAATTAATTTCTAAAAGTAATTTTTCATGAAGGTAATGCCATCAACCTTTCAATTTTCTAAAACATCATCACTGACCAAATAATATCAAAAACATCTCTCTCCCCTATACTTAGTCAATAAAATTTCATTTCTAGGGGAAGAGAAAATTTGAATTTTTATCATGTATAAATAAATTATTAGGTAACATTGTTGAATTATTGAATCCATTGATCGGTTACTGCCAATAAATGTTTAAAAAATATATTTATAAATTTTTGCTCCTTCAGGAAAAAAAAAAAATGAAAAAAGATTTGCTACATATTAATTACTAAAATATTTACAATTTATTTACCACAATTGACTTCCGGTTATAAAGCCTCACCTAGGCTCAAATTAATAAAATAAATATGATGTATTACACTACATTAGAACTGCACAATTTAGAATCTCCTTTCCTATATTGCTCTCAATTATTTACCTCTTTTGATTTCAATGCAAATTTGATCTTCACCATAAACAATTTTTTCTTTTTTTACTACTAATTTGTGGGGAATTGAAAGAACCCACCTTTCATGGTACAGGTGAAGTTTCAGAAAGTAAAGTATCATGTATTGAATATAAAAGCTTTTCTTCTAGTAATCAGGATTTGATTATTCTCTAGGACACCATAAATTTTAATTTTAAAACATTCTCATTTA